>NC_053115.1:4336575-4541575 GCF_010015445.1 Perca fluviatilis | reverse complement strand
AAGATTAAGGTTTTAACAATGTTGACTCTTGATTTATAATTGGTATTTTTATTTTCCCATTTTTTAACTTCTTCTTTAACTTCACAGAGTTTATTTTCCCAGTTTTTTTCACTACAGTCTTGATTACAAATTGTCAGGCCCAAGATTTTAATTTCATCCTTTACTTTTATGTTGATATCACGTTTCTTACTTTCAGCTCCGATCCAAACTCCCTCTGTCTTATCCTGATTTAATTTAGCTCCTGAAGCCAGTTCATATAAGTTAAGGTGATTAGTTAAGACATCCATCTCCATCTGATTTTTAATAACAACAGTGACGTCATCTGCATAGGCCATGGCAGTGATTTTGGGCGCAAGGCCAACCCGAGTACCAGATATGAGCCTCTCAGAGTTTATGGTTTTAATAAGGGGGCTGATGGCCAGGATGTATAGAGCGGCACTAAGAGGACAGCCCTGTTTCACCCCTCTCTCTACATTAAAAGGTTCTGTTAACACACCATTTACATTAATACACACACTAGATTTAACATACAGACATCTAATCAAATGAATAAAACTTTCTGGGAAGCCATAAGACTTCATTACAGTCCACAAATAGTCTCTAGATATATAATCAAATGCCTTTTTTTGATCCAGCCCGATTATATAGAAGTCTTTTTTATCAGGTTTATTAATCATTTCTCTTAATATGCAAAGGTTATCCCACATCAAACGGCCTTTAATGGCACACGTTTGTTCTTTTTCTATAATTTCATCTAATATATTATTTACTCTATTCATAATTACTTTAGCTAATATTTTATAATCAGTATTCATTATAGTTAAATGTCTGTAGCTATTTATGTCATTTGCATCCCCTTTCTTATATAATAAACACATTACACCCTGATAAAAGGATTCCCCCATACAGCCACTGTTCACACCTTCATTATACATCTCTGTGAGGACGTTTGTTACATCATCGATATTTAACTGATAAAACTCTGTAGACAGGCCATCAGGACCGGGGCTTTTTCCAACGTTTAGTTGTTTGATGGCTTGTGTCACTTCATCCTTTCTTATGTTTCCCACAAGTTCCGTAAAGCTCAATGAGCTGTATGAGGGAAGCTTATCTAATAAAATATTTACACAACCACTATCTATTTCTATATGTTTATATGCTTCTATACATAATTCTCTGATTACTTGCCTTTTCTGCTTTTCATCAAACACTACATCACCGTCCTGTTTCTTTATGGATTTAATAAATTTACTTTGAGTTTGCCGTTGTCCAGGCTTTAAGAGTATGTATTAAATTTCCTGTATTATCTGTATTTGTTTGCTTATAAATGTTATACAATATTTCGTTATATTATTATCTATTTGTGTTTTGTTTGATTTCATCATCTGATTTGATAATTATCTTTTCTTCATCGGTTTTAAATTAACGTATTGTTCCATCAACATTTTATACTTTACATTTTTAATCTTATTTATTTCTCTACATTTATATCTGAAGAAATCTTTTAATCTTCGTTTTAATAATTCCCATAATTCAACATAGGATTTAGTTAAGCATTTTAATTGTAAGATTTTATGAATTTCGTGTTTTAATTCTATTGATAAATCTGAATCCTTAAGGCACTGAGAATTTAACTTCCAGAAACCTCTTTTTTCTGAGGATTCAGAAGACAAGACGGTTGTAACAATTAAATGATCAGAGAAGTCGTTTATTACTGTACCATAATGCTTGATTTTAAAATGATTAGAAACATAAATTCGGTCGATTCGAGTTTTTGTCTTGTGATCAAATCGTGTGTATTGAACACCGACAGGATAGATTTCACGACACACGTCTATTAATTTAGTTTCATCACATATTTCTTTTAAAAGCTTACCTTCCCTTAGTAGTTTAAAAACATTGAAACTAACTATATCATTTTTATCCGTGACTGTATTAAAATCACCACACACAATAACTTTATAGCCTACTGTTAAAAGCTCTCTAAGTCTTTTAAATAATTGCATTTTTCTGACTCTATCAGGAGCAGTGTACACATTAATAACACGGTATTTTTCACCCCTATAATAACAGTCAATCATAAGAAGTCTACCTGGGATTAAATCTCTTCTTCGAATTATAACAACATCATTGGTTTTAAAAAATATACCAACACCATCGGCTCTGCTTTCCCCAATAGATATTATACTCAGTCCTTTGTTCCACATATTACACACATCAGTGACGTCATTACGGGTATTCAGTCTGAGCTCTTGAGCACACAGAATATCAAAATCTGTGTCTAAAAGATATTTCAATTTCGTAGATCTAAAAGCTTTAGACTGGATGCCACGGGCGTTCCAGGTGGATATTTTTAAACAGGACATGATGTTGTTGGGGAGAGACTAAGCCTATGGTGAAGGTTTAACATCCACACGTTTATTTTCTTTATATGTTATAGTACGATTTCTTTTTTTTCTCTTTTTAACTTCCTCAAATGAAGGGTCATGCTGAACCTCTGGAGAAGGAAACTCTGGTGTCGTAGAGAACGAGCCCGAGTTACTGTCACATGGAGCGGAGTCAGCGTTATCAGCAGCGGGGGTGCTGCTGGCCCGCTGACCGGCTGTCAGCCCGGTAGAGCTAAAATCTGAACTAGGACTCTCACTGGCACTTTCATAACTCTGTTCGTTTTCCTCATTTTCATCGCCATCACTATCGTCACTCATGCTTTCTATGCCACTTATACTCAAATCTTTTTCCTCACCTGATTGAAGGGAGACTTCAGGAGGGGGGTTCCTGGTCTGCAAGGTGGGTTGAGTGAGATGCAGCTGCAGCTTGGCCGCTGGTTGTTGTGACGGTCCTCCAGGCTGCTGGGTAGTTGTCTCTCGCTGCTTTCCTCCAGGCTGCTGGGCCGCTGGTTGTTGTGACGGTCCTCCAGGCTGCTGGGTAGTTGTCTCTCGCTGCTTTCCTCCAGGCTGCTGGGCCGCTGGTTGTTGTGACGGTCCTCCAGGCTGCTGGGTAGTTGTCTCTCGCTGCATTCCTCCAAGCTGTTGGGGCGCTGGTTGTTGGAGCGATCCTCCAGGCTGCTGGGGCGCTGGTTGTTGTGACGGTCCTCCAGGCTGCTGGGTAGTTGTCTCTCGCTGCATTCCTCCAAGCTGTTGGGGCGCTGGTTGTTGGAGCGATCCTCCAGGCTGCTGGGGCGCTGGTTGTTGTTGCGACCCTTCGGGCTGCTGGTCTGCGGGCTGCCTTTGCTGTGTTCCAGGCTGTTGCTGGGAGTCACTGCGGAGGGGAGGAGCGGCGGTGTTTCCCAGCTGAGAGAGGCCCTTGATTTTATTGACGAAGGATTTAGGACACTTGAAGAAAGTATGTCCCTTCTCACCACACAGAGAGCATGTACTGTTGTTTTGGCAGGTGGAGGCTTTGTGGCCCAGGCTTCCACATCGCCAGCACTTCATAGTAGGGCAATCTTTCACTTGATGGTCAGTTGCTTGACAAATAAAGCACTTAGTAACCTGACCAGTGTATATAATTCGGCCATTGTATGGACCCAGGGATATAGAATTTGGCAAATCAACAAGTTGACCAGAGGTGTTGACATGCATGCGGATTCTATATTTGCGAACTCCGTACCATATGCCGAATTTGTCGAGAGGCTTATAAACTGACTGAATGATGTCGCAATACCGTTTTAGATAGAGCTCAATGTCATGATCGGAGACTCTGCCCGTCCAGAACTTTACGACGATTGTCATGACATCTACAGCCACAGAAGACTCAATACTCCAGTCACGCCATTTTACATCGTTTGACTTGGCGGAGGCAACTTCAAGGAAGCGTCGAAGGGGTGCTTCATTGTAGAAGACCAACTCAAAGTCTTTCCTGTTGGGCAGTGCTATGAATGAGTAAATGTCTGTGGGACTCACCCAGGAGGACTGGAATAATAACTGTTCAGCAACGTAATCTCTGTCTGGCGCAGAGCCATCACCAGTGAATTTCAGTCTTGCCCAGTGCTTGCCAAAATTGATAGCGTAGGGGACTGAGCTTTGAGATGCCATTTCGGGCACACGTGAAGCATACAGGGATAGGGAGCCTAGCAAACTCAGCCGAGAATGCCTCCTTTTCCTCCCTTGCCTCTTCCACTCATTTTGAGATCAGTCGATGTTGGATCGTTAGATTTTGCCTCGGCCACTCATGTTTAGATGTTCTCGTAAGTCTCGACTCAGAGAAATGTTTCCAGAGCGGCTGAAAGCCTCCTTTTTATGTCCGCGGAGCGCGGGAGCCGGTCACTTCCAGCCAGACCAACCAGAAAAGAGGCTTCCAGCAGAGCAGCAGAGGGCGGCCCGCGCTCACATTTTGGCGGACTTTTTCAAAACATTGTCCGCCAATGAGCGGCGGAGATTCGGGCGGTGGGTCGCTCCTGGAGGCGGTGCTGAGATCCAGAGGAGCCCCTCACCAATCAGGAGCCGGAGGTCTGAAGCAGCGTCTCATAGATCTCACATCCGGTCCCACAGTTTAAGAGCCGCGTGCTTCCCGGTTTGACTTGATATTTCTCCTGATCGCAGAAAGGAAAAGCCATGGCAAGAACCAAGCAGACCGCCCGTAAATCTACCGGAGGCAAAGCCCCCAGGAAGCAGCTGGCCACCAAGGCTGCCCGTAAGAGCGCCCCGGCCACCGGCGGCGTGAAGAAGCCTCACCGTTACAGGCCCGGTACCGTGGCTCTGAGAGAGATCCGTCGCTACCAGAAATCCACGGAGCTGCTGATCCGCAAGCTGCCCTTCCAGCGCCTGGTCCGAGAAATCGCTCAGGACTTCAAGACCGACCTGCGCTTCCAGAGCTCCGCCGTCATGGCTCTGCAGGAGGCCAGCGAGGCTTACCTGGTCGGTCTGTTCGAGGACACCAACCTGTGCGCCATCCACGCCAAGAGGGTCACCATCATGCCCAAAGACATCCAGCTGGCCCGTCGCATCCGCGGGGAGAGGGCTTAAACTGTCCGCTGCTGCTGCTCAACACACAAAGGCTCTTTTAAGAGCCACCAAATAATCCTGAAAGAGTATTTCCTTTTTATTCGTAGTCTGTTTCAGACGCGAAACGCACAACCTGTACTTTGTATGAAATATCGACACATGTGAGCTGAACTGAAATCAAAGAAAAGAGGAAAAACACCAGAGCTTGTAGAAAACATCTGAACTTGTAGGCTGTAACATTATCACTCAGATAATATTTACACACCGTGATTTGAATGTGTAGTCTTATAAAACCTACACACGTGAAGAGTGGTATTTACATTAATACAATAATGCAATTAAATCCATTCCGAAGAAAATATGAAATGGAAACAAATCTTTAATGGACTAAAACTGCTGTATTAATTTGTCGGTTAAGTACATTATAATAAAGCTAATTGTATGTTGAGATAAGCAGGCTCAGTAGAGAAAATGTTCTTTGAATAAGATTAATTAGAACAGCGAAAAAACTGGTGAGTTATGAGTTAAATTAAGAATTGAACAGGTCACATTTATTACAGTTGAATCCTGTTCAGTTGAACACTTTGATCAGCAGAGAGTGATAAAGCAGCAGCAGAAAAATTCTGCAAGTTCCTCTCCTCAGAACACACATTTAAGGACACACCACAGGTGAATAGAGTAAAAGATAATAGATATGACCATGAGACTTCCCCTGTTAATTACTGACATTAAGACCAATCTTTTTTTGTATTGCAAGTTTTCTGAAATGTTATGTTTAAATGTGCAAAAGAGGCATTTAGGAGAAATCTACAGACACAAACCGACAAAGTGTAGTAAAATAAACAGCTGGCTGTGTATTTGGGTTGTCTGAAAGATGTTTTTGACTGTAGTGTCTGGCCTTAAAAGACCTCCAGACTGCAGTTTACCTGCTGAAATGTAAGATTTTAAACAAAAGTAATTCCATCGTTTCTCATGGTGTGAAGTTATAGTGAGTATATTTCCCTTTCTGCAAACAGTTACACAGTATGAAGTAAAGTGACAAGTTCCAGTTTGTCACATCTATGATATGACTCATCCTGAAGCAATAAAGGAATATAACGTTTAATAAAATAGATGCTTTCATCTTGAAGTCTTCAGCCTCTCTGTCTCAGCCTGTCTCCAGCTCATACGTCTCTGTCACACTGTGGTGTCTCTATTTTAATGTTTCACTGCTGGAGCTTCCTTCCCAGTTCGTCATGTTTGGTGATTTCTGTGTGTCCACCTGTTTGGTCCAGACTGAAATATCTCAGCAACTGTAGCGATGGTTTTTTTGGTTTGCCGGTTCAATCTTACTCATTTAATTAAACTTCAAGGGCGTATTTATGAAACTGAAAGTAAAGTCATTTACTTGACTGCGTGAGACCCCACAGCGGCCTCAGTACAGAATAAATAGTCAGACGACTCCATGTCGATTGCAGAAGTTCACTGCATGCAGATTTATTTAAACAATTACATGTTTACAAGTAAACCGAGTGGATACATGTTGCAATATCTTAATTATTCCTGTGTGGTTGATCGTTTTACTTTGGAATGGAGCCAGGTACAAGTGAGTTTTATAGTTTTACACACATCATATGCCTATCTCAGCTTTGTCTCAGAGAGAAAACTCCTCACAGACAAGATGCACATCGGCTATTCTACCTTCCATGTTCCTGCTCGCTCACATCTCCTTCACGTCATCATCGTTCAAACTGAAGACAGCTTTAGACCGGCACTTCCTGTCTCCCTCACACAGAGAGAAGAGCCTCCTCTCTGAGTCAGCTGGGCCTAATTTGTGCCTAAAACATGATACACTAAATCACAACACGAACAAAATGTGTATTAAATAAACACCCATCTTGATACATGATTGATAGTGAATATCATTAAACTTACAGAAAGAAAAGTGAATGTGTGTGGGACACGTGAATGATCTGGTATGACTACATAGTGAGGTAACAACTATCTGGTTTCTTGATCATAACTCACTATTAGACATACACTACAATACTACACAAAACAATCTCTAAGTATTTACAATAAGAGTGTACTTTTCCCCTACACTGGTCTTCATGGCTCAACACACACAAGTCAAAATAAGAAATTAAATGAAAACAAATGAAACAGGATATTAAAAGAGAAAAGACTACACAAACCAAAAGATCAGAAACTTCATGAAATCTTTTGACATTCTATATGAAAAAGGTGACAACAGAAACCAAAAGCAGATTGTCCAACTGAACAAGAGTGACAAAAAAAGAAACATATCTTTGTAATAATGCAACAGCAGGAGGATACTAGGGAGAGGATACATTCAGTGACTTTTCCCTTTAAGAAATAAACAACATCATGAATATATTTATCTCTAACTGCTCTGTTCCACTGTCACACATCTTTAATGGTGATATATTCACCTCATCCCCAGGGGAAATGAATGGAAACATCCTCTCAGTGAAAGTATGTGTGTGTGTGTGTGTGTGTGTGTGTGTGTGTGTGTGTGTGTGTGTGTGTGTGTGTGTGTGTGTGTGTGTGTGTGTGTGTGTGTGTGTGTGTGTGTGTGTGTGTGTGTGTTTTAGCATCAAAATCAGAGAACGACAGCGTTCCTCTGTTCCAGTCCAGATTTTCTCTGATCTTCTGGACTCCAACAACAGTGGGGGGAGGTGATGACCATGTGAGTATTTACCTTTAAATAACATTATTCCCCATGCTTAAGACCAACCTGCTTTAGACAGTATGTCTCCCTTCCTCTGCCCAGACTCTGCTACACACAGTAGCCAGTGTGTACTGTCTCCAACCTCGGCATCCCAGCTGTGAGTCCCTGAGTTAAAGCCCCCAGAGCCCAGGGCTGAAAATATCCATAACAAAATCAACAGAATGCATTGCAATAAAGCAGATTAAAATCTATGAAAATACTGCCTAATAACATAACTAAGAATAACTATAGTCATGTCTGTAAAGTCTGTCAAAATTAAGCTTCCCACAATAGCACAACATCAGTGCTACAGCATTTCAACAGAAAACATCAGGTCTACTCATCCATTCCACAGAGCGAACCCGACACAGGAAAATCACACCAAAATCAAAGGCAAGAAAAAAACGTAGTGGTGACCACAATTTTATCTAAAGAGCTGACTTTGGAAAAACAGCTGATTGTTGAGCACCTCTTTTTCTCTATCTCACTGTCTCTCCCCTTCGCGGAGAAACAGATGATCAATGATCTACTAGCCTAAAGTGTAACAGAGCTGTGTGTTGTAACATTGTAATCAAATATATAAATGAAAATAGTTTGAGAATAAGTTATATATCCGTACAGCTGGGGACTAGGAGACGGCAAGAAAAAAGTGAGGAAAGGGGGCAGAGTGGTACCTAATTAAAATGAGTTGTCAGGACTTACAGGGAAAGCTGTACTTGTTGCAACTTGGTGCACATTGTTTTGTCTTGTTTTTATTGTTAATTCTGTTTTTGCTGCGGTACCCGGAGCTCTTTCACTAGGGATGAGCTCATAAAAAAATAAATTAGGGAATCAATATATATATCAATCTCAGGAAATTGTGTAGGCCTACTTAATGATGTTTTCAGCTCAGTTATTAGAACACCTGACTGACCAAAATATTGGTGTTTCTTATTACTTTGATACAACTTCCAGTGCTCTTTACCGAGATATCTGCTTTACAAATAGAGCTGTTTATGTCACTACGAAGCCACAAAAAAAGAATAAAGAAAAGAAAAACACATTTAAACAGTGTGAAAATTTGCTTTTATTTGATTCCAGCAGGCAGATTTATTGTAATTCACACTGACATTCAAAGATGACTTGTACTTGCAAAGCATTCAATTTAACAAAGCTTTGGGATGTCATGTGAAGACAGAATTTCAGCATGAGCACCAAACTTGTTGACAGTTTCTGGTCAACACCAGTTTGCCGCAATCCGTCAGTTCAAGACGGCACACGTTGCACGATCCCGAGATGTACGTCCCTGAGCTCCACTTGGGTTGGTTACATTGGTTGTAAATGACCAGGTTGCCGTCAGCCTGCATGATCACGCGGACAGCGTCTGATCCATTAGTGCCTGAGGCCCACACAGCCTTGTTTGGGCAACAGGTACAGTCATAGACGACAAAGTTCCCATCACACTGCAGGCAGAAACAGAGACATTCAACTGATATCCAAACAATATCATACCAAAATATAGAGTGAGCATTTCTTTTTAGAGAGTTACTCACCTGAAAGATAGCCTTATACCTTCCGCTGAGGGACATCAGACATTGGTTCTTACAGAGCTGCTCATTTGTAGACAAGAAGTTCTTCATGATTCTAAAAGAGACAAACAACTAAATCGGTGATGTTGCATTGACACCATGTGTGTGTTTTTGGCATTTCTTTTGTGCTGCACCAGTAATTTGTAACTGAATAGTAACTCTACTTTTACTTATTACATTGAAAATTTAAATTTAATTTGTCTACCTCAGTTCATCACCACAATAAGCCTGATGTACCTATTATAAGCAGATTTAACAGCATCGTGCAACGACTCTGAGTTAAGCTACTCTTGCTCAGTAATCTACATATGAATCCATCAGAGTACTTACAGTCTTGAGTGTCACACCAGTCAGTCTGTGAGCAGAAGTGAAGGAGGTGAAATTCACATCTTCTTTATATCATCTGATCTGGGGATGGAAAGGGAGTAACAGATGACGTGACATTCTTATCTAGAAGTCCTGACTCTAAAAGTCCTGACTCTACAAGTCCTGACTCACATTTCCCTAGAATTGTAAATTCTTCCTTACAGTAACAAAGACAGAGCACAGGTTACAGTAATCATTTCATATTTATTCAGCAGCCTTTGCACTCTGCATTTTTTTTTTTACATATAGTTATATCTGTAAATAGTAGTAAAGAGGTTACTTCTACAAACAAAACACACAAAGAAGAGAAAGAGTAATTCATGCCTACATGTGTGCGTTGACTCAGCAGAGATAACGTTAAATGAAAAAAGTTGATCCGTAGAAGAATAAATATTTGAAAGTGCTACAGAACGCCTGACTGCATTATATCCCATTATGTTTTTTAAATTTTGAATTGCCACCTGTGTTTTCCTTTGCATAAATGAAGACATTTCCACCATTAATTGATGTAGAACAATTCAGTAGAATGCAGGTAATGAAGTGTTTAAAGCTCAGAATATCCTAACCCTAACCCCAGACCCCATTTTCAGTAATATTTTTCTTTTTCATGCTACATTATGGCCAAGCATGCTCCCCTAAAATAGCATCTGAATAACGCGCTACTGACTTTAGACTAACACCACTGACTTTAGACCAGGTTTTTCTTGGTCAGTGGCGGAAATGTTTTCTGAAACTGCAAAATAGCACCAGGGAACGTCTTTTCGCTGAACCGCCCCCGGGAGCACAAATACATTCCCTAATTTACCGACGTGCATCTGTGGAGGGAAAAGTTGGCTGCAAAATAGGAATGATACATGCTTCGGTTTACAAAGGCAATTGCGCTGAGTGCAAGATAGGGCCCTTAATGTCTTTTGTGAACCCACATATGTGATTACAACTTAACTGCTGGACTCGACTAAATACATTTTTCTTAACCTGAATCTATCGTCTCAGAGTTGATCTTTGAGTTTTGGTATCAATAAGTCCTATCAACAAATATGCAATTAGAGTCAGATATCTTGGCCTTTGGGCCTGTGTCTTTTTCGCCGAAATTCCCTTTCTTCATCCTGCACCTGAGAAAGCTGTACCTGCGACCAGACGGGAGCAACTGAAATACCTGTAACAGAGGGTGGTTGTGGTCTGCCAAGACTGACTCCGCCTTCTTAAAAACTCTTGCTTTAATAAATTGGAGAGATCGCTCAGAGCAGTGCCTCTGCAATTTTTCCAAACACTTTGACAATCCCCTGTCGTCAGCTCTTATCTTTTTGGCTCAGTAAACTGTACCAACTTAAAGAAAAGGTAAAAGTAAGAAGTGATTAAATGAAACAACAATAAAACATTCCCATCAGAGTCACATCAATGTTAAAACTTCGGACCTACAAAGTAATCGGAAATACAAGCACTGGTTGGTTTCTTACAGACCGTTTTGACATGAGACCCAAAGATCCCAAAAAAACTCTGTCGTCCAAGACAAGTGGATTTATAAACCCCTTTAGTTGTTTTTGTTGGTGGGAGTATTTTATGTGTTTGTGTGCATGTAGCCTACGAAAGTGTGTTGTGTCGGGGTTTTGTTAATTATTCATCCTCTTGTAAAGACAAGAGAGTTAAGTGTTAGCATTTTTTTCTTTTGCTTTTAGAGGAAAATGTTTTGTTAGAATTAAACGCCAAGGTATGAATAATCACATAACTATTTTTTTCTTTTTTCCCTTTATAAGTGCAATGCCACCCGGCAAATTCAAAATCACAATATAAAAGCTAATGCTTCGTTATCTTTTTCGCATTGTTGTAAATGTATTATCAGTTTCGAAACCAGTAATGTTACATGATGAAAGTTCATGCAGTTATTTGATTTTCATACTTTTGTATTTATGATTCTCCAGAAGATTGACAAAGATATGCCAAGGACGCACCCACGCTTTATCTGTTACCCCACTAGGCATCACCAACGTTTACAGTAGTACAAATAGGTAAACGATGACTAATAGCACACCAGGTTTACCACTTGCCTGCTCCCGCTCTGCTGCTGTTCCCCATTATTAGTTAAAACGATGGATTAGAAAGTTTGTAAGTACACAAAGTTTATGAACACTTGCCTGCTCTCCTCAGCTCTCTGCTGCTGCTGCTGCTACCTGCAGTTAGAAGTGCTTAGGGCCGTCTACAAATTACAACACCGAAAAGAGATACAACAAAAATATTTATTAATTTAATGAATAAATAAGGTAATGTCTCCAAACTTACCTCAATTATTACTTGTCTCCTGCTAGTTATACTACAGCACTTACTTAAAAAAAAAAGTTAAATTAAAAAATATTTTTGTTGCATCTCTTTTCGGTGTTGTAATTTGTAGACGGCCCTAAGCACTTGTCTTACAGCAGCAACAACAACAGCAGAGAGCAGAAGCCAGCAGGCAAGTGTTATTTACATAAACTTCTGGTGTACTTACAAACTTTCCAATCCATCGTTTTATGAGTACATAACCTATATGTACTACTTGTAGACGTTTGGTATCATTTCGGGCATTATTAGTGGGGTCATTTACGCCGATACAAACGTGGGTCCATTAGCCCCGCGCTAAGCTATTCAGCGGCTAACGCTACTCTACGCTAACTCTCCCAATGTTCGACCCAGGTGAAAAAAGCTTCTGGGGGGGTGTTTGGCTCGAGGTCATGGTGCAAAGGACCCTAGGGTGAAATTACTCCGAACCATCACTTTAAGACTGCTATTTGAGTGTATGTACTCTGTGTGTGTGTGTGTGTGTGTGTGTGTGTGTGTGTGTGTGTGTGTGTGTGTGTGTGTGTGTGTGTGTGTGTGTTTTGTTTTTTTTTTTTTTTTTTAATCCATACTTACTTACTTCCAAAAACTGATCAAAACACTTAGCCTTGTTGTTGTGAGCATTGTAAGTGTAGTGACCTTATATCATTAAGCTCCATGCATTTTGGCACACAGGGCATGTTTCTGAATCATTTGTTGTGTGACTTCCAAAGAACTGTGTGTAAATCATTGTGTGACTTCTAAAGAACTGGCACTGGGAGATTGAGTAAGCCCTGACTGCAGTACGCAGATCAAGGAATGGCTCAATGTGGGTGGAGCTAAACGTTTGACTTCGCCCATTTGCCCAATAGCAACCGAAGAGGGAGAATGTGTGTCTGAGGGAAAAACACAGGACTTTCACCTCTTAATACATCAATGCTTTCACCCCACCCAAACCCATTGTTCCTTTCCATTTTTATAATTAAAATATCATTATTTATTATAATCTATATATATTTTTTATAATTAAAATATCATTATTTATTATAATATATATATATATATGTAATATATATTATATTATAATCGCTGTCCGTAGGTGCTGCATTGACATTTGAGAATGTGCAGCCTGATTTCTGCCACCAGATGGCGCCCGCGCGGAGTCAAACGTGGGGCAAAAAGAAGTCAAAAGTTTAGCTCCGCCCACATTTAGCCCAACCCCGATCTGCGTACTGCAGTCAGGTTCAATTGGAGAAAAATTTGGCAAGTCAAGGCAGGCGACTGCACAGCAGATGAGTGAGGTGGGAGCAGGTGTGTGTGGATTGTTAAGGCAGTCGTGTGATGGGGAAAGGAGGGAAAGTCTTATGCAACGTTTACACGTGGCCGGCTATTTTCATAAACGGACATTTCATCCTCTCGGTTTTCAGAAAAGTGTTCGTTTACATGTACCCGTGTATATATGCAGACCTGTAGGTGGCGGTGTAACGAGAAGCTCAAGCCCACGTTAGCCAATCAGAATACCGACAATAGCAACAACAGCAACCAATCACGTCCTCTTTCTCTCTCTCGGCTGCCTAAACCTCCGTTTGTCTCAGTTTACATGCAAACGTGCAAACAAAGTTTTCCAAAATCTCCACTTTGGCCGGAGTTTTTAGAAATAATCGTTTTCTGTGATAAAAACGGGGTTTTCATGTAAATGAGAGGCCAAACCGCAGGAAAATATCTGCGTCTTCCCTTCGTGTAAACGGGGCCTTAGGGCATCTGGTGGATGGATGGAAAATGGCAATGAAGGGCCTTGATCAAGTAAACAACAGCAAAGTCCATTATAGGGTCGAGCCGTATGAAATACAAAACATGTCTAGTTACAGTACCCACCCAGGACCAAACAGACAACAGACAGACTTTAGGAATTTTACAGTTTACCCAAAGAATGCTGACAAACTGCTGCATTTGAATCTATCCCAAAATAATGTGGGCTGCGCTAACTGCAATACACTTATGGCGCTTTTCCATTACATGGTACCTGCTCGACTCGCCTCAACTACAATGACATGGCTACTACTGGGACCAACATCCTCACACATGAATGCAAATGATCTCATTGAATCCACAAGAGTCTCAGCTTTCCAGTCATCCTCAATTAAAGGAGACCTTGTGTTTCTACTAGAACATGTTTAGATGTTTTAATGGTTTAAAAACACTTTATTTTATTTAAGTCAGGCTAAAGGCGGCCTACGAAATGTGTAATGCTAACCGAAGCGCTAACATGCTCACAATTATAAGGCTAACGTAATGATGTTTGCAAGCATGTTTACCATGTTCTAGCATTGAGACTTTGTCCAAAGAAGCATTCTTTTTTGCAACAAAGTTATTAAATGTTTTTTTTTAAATGTGCCTTTCTTACTGCAAAAGGATTTTACCAGCCACTCAACAGATTAGCATTGTTTTTCTGGATGGTGAGTGAAGCAAATCTACCAGTTCCTTGCATATTTTACCAGCAATTGGCTGGTGGAGACCCAGACCACTGTTATGTGTGTGTGTGTGTGGGGTGTTTCTGAATCATTTGTGTGACTTCCAAAAAACTGGTACTGTCCAGGTGAGTCAGGTAGACCTTGGTCTCACCTCCTCTGCTAAATGTTGTTGCTTCACATGTGGGATGCAGGGGTGTGTTTCAGTGTTGCTAGATCTTGCGAGACAAAAAAGCAACCAGGCCTGTGAAAACAAGCCCAAAATAAGCGACTTTTTCTACGGAGTCCCCCTAGGTTCCCGGGAAGAGAAAAATAAATAAACTGGGTGCACGGTTTTACAATCCGTGGGGACAGATTGTTAATTTACATCCATGTGGACAGATTGGTAAACTGTGCGCAGTTTTGCAAAACTGTACACACTGTAGGATAATGACTGACTACAATAGGGAGTTAAACCACCTTTTAACATTATTTAACATTAGAAAACTGATGGGATATCAAATATAGACTGATGTACCAAGTACATTATATACACAGTAAACCTCTGATAATTAAAATTTGCACACACAAATAAATATCTTGAATTGACAAATTCGTTATTTATCATTGCAGGGACTGCAGAAGATCCCATTTTTATATAACTATAACCCAGAAACAGGAGAAATTATTGATAATCTTAGTGTGCAGCAATAAAGTGGCTCCTGCTCTGATAAACAAATGAGTGAGTTAGAAAAGACTTAAATAAACTAAACTGGTTTAAAACCCATTCCAGTCAAAACCATTTGAACAGGTGAGGATGAGGCTTGGTCTAAAACATTTTTCTTAAGACTCTTAACACTTTAGCCTCATATATATGAAGAATAACACCCCCATTATCTTTTTCATCACTCACTGACGTTTTCCTAAACAGAAAAAAAACAGATTGCCCTGCTCGGCCTCTGATTGGCTAGTACTCGTTGCATCAAAAACTCTGCTGTCTCCTGTGTGTATGGGGAAAGGGGAGGGACAGAAGGAACAGGCAAGACAAACTCCTACGTTTAAATAACATATAGAAAATATCTGCTTGACAACTTATTATGGAGCTGGGAACAAGCCCAAATAAGCAACTACACTTTAGAAACAAGCCCAAAAAAAAACTAGACCCACTTTACAGAAAAACAAGCCCAAAGTCGCTTATAATAAGCAGACTTGGCAACACTGGTGTGTTTCAGTCCAAAGGTCTGATTTATAGCTGATATTTAAACTGATAGTTTGCAGCAGGCCGAAGCAGCAGTCATATTCATGTTCAACAGAAGGTTGAATGTAGTGGAGGAGTAAACATACATTTAGTTAAATTGCAGAACAAACTGATCCTATAAACTGACGGCACTTTATACATGATGCACTTTATTTTTGCACTTCATTCACTGGCTACGCTTTTAAGTTTTTGTCAGAATATAGCGTATAACGTGTATTGTTTTTGTATTTGCACTTTTAAAAGCGGTAATAAATAAGTTGAGAAAATTCCACGTTTCATTACCATTTTATAAAAGCTTGATTAGACATAAATGTAATGAACAGAAAAAAGAAGAATCCCTCAGGTTTTTTGTAAAACATATATGTATATACAGACATTTGTTAAAGTAGCTGATGCTTTCAGCACTTTTCCTCATTCATGATCTTACATTTGTAGACCCATTACCTACCGGCAGTGGAGTTCTGTAGCATCACCTCCATGGTATCACATTTAATCCACATGAATCTATTAGGAACTGCACCTCCAGGCTCAGGCACCGCTTCATCCCACAGGCCATTGAACTCCTCATGCTTCTCATCATGCATATATACACTTCTTCAATCATCTAATAAATACACAAATATATTTATTATGTAATTTCCCTTTTTTGTATTTAATTTGTTAATATTTAGTCCTGTATCTTAATTTGCAGTACATTATTCTGTTGTCTTAAAGATTTTGAAGAAGTTTCCTATACAGTTAGATATTGAGCATTGTTGGAGATGCCTGAGACTTAACATTTTCATTGCCAACAAAATAGGTTGTCAGTATTGTTGTGCACATGACAGAGAACTTTTCTATTTGGTTTTCTATGGTGTTCCTCAAAGTCTCAGTGTACTAATGTGCCACAAAATGGGTTCATTTAGCACCTAATCCGGGATCAACGCCCACATTTGCTAGGAAGATCAATCACACATTTACGTAATGTCCTAAACTGTTGTACACTTTTAACATTTTAATCTGCACCTTACCAAAACAATGTTTTTTACTGACTGGTGACTTGACACTGAGCTGCATCCCACATTAAGTTTCAGGTTCCCAGCTTTCAGGTGCTGTAGGCTACACAGCTATAGACCAGCACTTTATACTGAACCATGGACTACATGCACTTTTGGCACCAACTACGGTGTAAAAATATACAGTATAGCATGTATCATACTGGCACATATTTTATAATATGCCTAGGCTACTGTGAAATAATTTTGTCATTATGACAATAGGAAAAGGAGCTTTAGATGAAGTGGGTGGCTCTTAAAAGAGCCGTTGTGTTGTTGTAGTTTCTTCGGATCAGGTTTAACCTCCGAAGCCATACAGGGTGCGGCCCTGCCTCTTCAGAGCGTAGACCACATCCATGGCGGTCACGGTCTTCCTCTTGGCGTGCTCGGTGTAGGTGACGGCATCGCGGATCACGTTCTCCAGGAAGACCTTGAGCACACCGCGGGTCTCCTCGTAGATCAGACCGGAGATACGCTTCACTCCGCCGCGGCGAGCCAGACGGCGGATGGCGGGCTTGGTGATGCCCTGGATGTTATCACGGAGAACTTTACGGTGACGCTTAGCGCCCCCTTTACCGAGTCCTTTGCCGCCCTTGCCTCTTCCACTCATTCTGAGATCAGCCGATGTTGGATCGTTAGAAACGAATGAGTTCCCCAGCAGCAGACCGGCTCTATTTACATCTGATCTGCGGACGTAAGAGAAGACAGATGGCGCCAACTTCGGTGGGCGGAGCCAAACTCAGCAGCCCTTCCCACATTCTCTTTCATAACTTACCGTTTTCTTTCCTTTTGATTATAATTTATTTATGTACTTTAAGCCTTCTTGTCTTCCTGCCTCTGTAGTCTGACTCTAGGTTTAGAGCCTCATATTTATTAACATTCATAGGCCTATGTCATTTGTTCAAAATTCCTAAATAATTACTTATGAACAAAAGTTTGTGTGAAACATCTCCTTCCTGTCAGGTCATCTTTCTCTGTAAATAAAGTCCTGATAATAACAGTTTGAATTGTTTGGTATTTTCTAAAATCAACCTTTATTTTTCTTGACTTAATTTCACAGTGACCTACCTTCTTCAGTCTAGTTTCAGGATAAAGACTTTACTTTGCTAACCCCTTTACCATTGGTAATCAATCAGTTTAAAAAAACATCTTGTTATTTATTGATATTATCCAGATCACACAGAGGTTCATGAATGCTCCAATGTATTGTGTTAGATGAAACAACGAACACAAGATGGCAGCAGGACATAACATCATGGTGAGCTGTGAGGGCGTCATTTCCAAATGGCACAAATCACAGACAGGTACTCTCAGTGTATATGTTTAAACATGATCGAGCCTGATCAGCAACATCAGGAAAACAGATCTGAAGTGTTAGCCTACATACACAATATATAGGCTACTACTGTCAACAGTTTACATAAGGGGCATTTAGGTCAATCAAATTTGGGGATTGTAATGATGAAATGTACAATATCTATCTGGAAAAGAAGTGTTTAACCATTTGTCACTAAGTAAGATATGTCAATGCATCAGAGAGTTACATGGATGGTAGATTATAAGTAGGCCCAGTGTGGTAAATGTCAACATTTAATCTCAAAAACAGAATTTTTGACAATATTTTGTATTCTATCTACTGCCCATTACTTATAAATGAAGACAAACAAAAAAAACCTCATTGAAATCTACGTTTATGCTAACAATTCAATCACCTTGGGATGAGGGATCACGTTCAGTTGATTAGATCTTTGAATGAAAGTTCAACTTGACAAAACAGGCATTGATGTAGTTATTATTTCATCATTTTAATTCGAACTGGAACGTTAAACCACTTGATTGCTTACAGCACCTCCACCCAACACCAGTTCAACACCAGGGTAAGTCCCTGTGCAGAGGTAGCCCTATATCGTTAACAGATCATATTAATGACTGTGTTGCAAGCAGTAATTTTAATATTTCAAAGTTAGTAAAGCCACCGTGGGAACATGATGGGGTTTTGTTTTTTACAGATCTGTAATGTTTCATAGCAGCATTATGTTTCCACAGCATGAACAGCATTGTGATATACAGAGGTGTGCACAAGGCAAAGCATGGTCCTCTTGAAACCTGGAAACCTACACTCCACTCTAGAGTTGTTAAATTACTCTAGTTATCTGTCCCCTCCGTCCTCATTTTTCTTTCTTTTCCTCTCTTTCAGACCTCGACGGTAACGGAGCTCCCAGTGACCCGGACTCCAAACCAACCGTCCCAGAACTTGGTGTCTTGTCCTCCATGTTCAAAGGTGATGAAACGCAGTCCAGGGCCGTAGTCAGAAAATGTATGTTTGATCTGGAGTTCAAACAAAATAAAAATCAAAAAATACTGTGATCTGTACAGTCTGGTGAGTGTGTAGATGAGAAGAACAACAGTATCAGTTGATTCATTTAGTGCCCAAAAACATCTTTACATTCAAGAGACAGTGGTTGTGTCCCAAACCGCTTATTTGCACACTTCAAACACTTAGTTTTAAGTGTAGAAAAGCCAGAGCACTGAAAGTACCCTGATGACCCCCTAAAAACGGTCATAAAGTTCAGTGTGGAACGATGGACCCTACTCGCACTAAACGGGCCCCATCTCCACTACAAAGCGGAAGGGGAGGGACCAGGGACGTCGGCAACACCCTTGACTGGAGCAGATTGATCTGGAGAACGTTCCGTGGGTCTGGCCTTCTCCCGAATTTCAAACCGCCCATTATGGCGCTCGCTCGAATACGACACGTATTTTAAGAAAATAGTTCACCGAACGTTTTCGGAAAACATTTTAAGCGAAATAGGCGCGGGGCTGCTGAATCTGTCTTCATTTCAGATCGACAACGCTCAGTTTAAAAGATTTTTATCCCGATTTTGAGAGGAAGGCGCGAGGCTGCACCGCTACTAACTTGCATACAGGAAAGCCCGTAATTTTTGGCGGGCTGGAAAATCGTTAACCCGTGCTGCCTCTGCGCCGCCGTTCATACACACATCCCACTCATTTCCAGTAAGTGTTTTAACACAAGTGTTCCTTTTGGGGACAATACTAACCATTGAAAGTGCGCACCGGAGGAAGTGGTCAGTGCACATTAGCAGTGTACTGACGGAAGTATGCTGCATGAGACACAGCCAGTGCCCTCTAGTGGCTGCAGAAATTATGATGGAGGGAAGGAGGAAGTCAGGTGACAAATATTGAGCCGACAAAGTCTAAGACGGGGATGAGGTCGGGTGGATTGGTGAACAAAATACTGCACTTTTAACACTAAAGACCCTGTTCAACAGTTAATATTGCTTAAAACAAAAACATGACCACGATCATTCCCAACCCTTGAAGGAGACATATTATGGTCATGGTCACATATTATATTATTTTCATTTTCATACTTGTATTTTGGGATTCTACTAGAACATGCTTTAATGCTCATATATATCGTATATTATAAAGCCCAGTTCAGACCAAAGAGTCGCGATGAGACAAAACCGTTTTAGAACGTTGCAGGGAAAAGTTGCAGCAGCCTGAACTGACCCATCTCAGCTCGAATCAAGCCATCTTGATTACCGCGAATCCAGCTTGTCAAGTAGCCAGTGGCTGGTGCTTTAGAATGTAAGGGACGTCATATGTTTTAACAGCCAATAAACTCATAGAAAAGTCAGCTGGTGGAAATGGCGGTGTTTTGGACAGAGGATCAAGGAGCACCTGCAAGCATGAGCGAGCGCCGGCTTTAGCTAGAAGAGAGGAAGAAGGACATATAACAAAGCGTTGAATGAGAAAAAATGTAAAATTGCCGTTTCAGAACTACTAGCAAGCACCGTAGCAGTATCTCACTATCCCATTCATATTTTAAGATGCTACAAATTATATCCAGCTACAAAAAGCCCGGAAAAGTCGGAGGTTAGAACGGGAAGTACAGAGACTGGTTGCTATGAAGATGATACACCATCTCGCCTAGTCAAATTGCTGTAAACCGTCAGGTTTCAGAAGATGGGGTTGGGCTAAAGGTGAATTATACTAGACGGATCCAAGGTGAGCTACCATGCATAAACGTCAAAATGACATAATATCCTGCCGGGGCTACCGATTTATGCACGCAGGTCGCGATAGCTCTTTTTTCAGCAGCGCCAGCGACAAAACGTGGAAACAGGTGGCCTGAACGAAGTTCGTCAATAAACCAGATGAAGGACTCTCAGAGTGACTCGCAAGTCTCTGGTAAACTACTACTGGGTTAAGATGAGTTCTTTTATAGTGAATGAAAGGCTTTGATCTGACTCAGCTAGGTCATCATGTTACCTTTTTCTTCTTCTAGTCTGTAGAAAGAGCAACATCGGGTCGCCTTTGCTCGTTAGCACCACCTCTGTTCAGGAGAAGACTGCAACTAGTGTCGGAAAGCACCAGGCGCAGGTATAAATAGTCAATGCTATTTCATGACATCCCATATAACGCCGCCAGTGGGCATGAATGGGCAGATATGATATATAGTAATATATATAGATTATAATAAAAATGATAATTTGAATTATAAAAAGGAAAGAACAACGGGGCAGCAAACGTCAAAGAAAGATCTTCGTCTCGGGTGATTGTCCTGTGTTTTTCCCTCAGACACACATTCTTCCTCCTTCCGGTTGCTATTGGGCAAATGTGCGGAGTCAAACGCTTAGCTCCACCACGCCGAAAAACACTCCCCGAATCCGCGACTGCAGTCAGGCGCATTACCATCGGGTAGCGGATCTGTGTAGTTCGTATGAGACATAATGAGACATTATATATATTATATATGATACACAGTGTAATGGACAACCGCCTAACCTAGGGACGGACGGAAGCTGGCTTCCAGTGTTGCTTTAATAAGCCCGCATGGAGGTAGAAGGGGAGCCAAATTTGAATAGCGAGCTCATGAAGATAACGAGCCTTTGCCTTGGCCCCGATCCTTCGGACAAAGAGCAAAGCAGCACCTAGTGGAAGAGGGCGTCATCTGGCAAAAATAGTTGAACCTGGCTCAATTTTTGCCAAACGCTAACATCATCATTCCTGTAGTGGATCACTTCTAGTAACGAGAATGCCGAAATTTCTACCGTCGACTCAAGCGATTGTAGTGAGGAAAGATAAAATAGTTGCTGCCATGATAACTTTCCAGGTTTGAAAAACTGTTCAGGAGTAAAAGTTGTGTTTTAGGTCTGGATGAGCCATTAAACACATACAAATCTGTTGGACTTCTCTTTGATTGTATTTTGTTGTCTAACCGGTAAGGTCCCAAACTAGCCTGGGTGAACCCTGATTAAACTTCCTCGCAATTTGAGATTTGCTCTGCAAGTTAAGCTTAGCCATTAAACCCATTTCCAATGTCCCCAAAAATCAGCACCAAATCACAAACTTTAGGGAGGCTTTACACCAATCACAACCCTGAGTGGAGCTAAACGCAGCAGCTTTTCATCACATACCGCCTTAGCTAAAGGCCACTCCAGATGTGTCTGATTTGGTTGGACTATCCAACGCTCCAGAGGCATGAGTAAGCGCGGTGTGAGCTCTTTGGAAATGAACTGTCAATGAATCCTTCTTCCTTAAGACCCACCCCCTTTACAACTGAGAAGGTGGTTGTGTCAGCCAGGTTGGTTCTTAAACTAAGACTACCAACGAGTCAGGGAAGTATGATTAGCACCTTAGTTGCTTTAATGTATGTAGAATCTATAGTAAGAAGTAGAGAGGTCTTGTATTCACTGAAAAAGTTTGTAGGTCAAGAAGAAGGAAACTCCTGTATGATCCTTGATTCTGCCCAGCAACTCGACATTTGGTAGGTGATAATCTGAAGGGATACCACCATTAGTCAGTGGCACTAAGCACTAAGAAGGGATACATGCATGTAACTCTTACCATCTTCACGTAACGGAGGTTGACCCAACTTTCCAGAGAAATCCTCCTCTACAATCAATCATCTCTTCAACAATAGCTAGGCACACACGCTTTTTTCAGGAAAGCAGGAGGATTTTGCATCAAAATAAGTGGCTTTCCAATGTAAGTAATCACCTCTATTTTCCCCTAGAATGCTTTAACAAAACAAATAATGATTATATAGGAAGCATAGTTTCACATCCCCCTTCGTACTAAAAAATTAGAGTTTGGTTGAATTAGAGAGTGATAGAATATATTTTCGTCTAGAAATAATTACTTATGAACAAAAGTTTGTGTGAAACATCTCCTTCCTGTCAGGTCATCTTTCTCTGTAAATAAAGTCCTGATAATAACAGTTTGAATTGTTTTGGTATTTTCACAAATCAACCTTTATTTTTTCTTGACTTAATTTCACAGTGACCTACAGCCTAATAAAGTCTAGTTTTCGGGATAAAGACTTTACTTTGCTGCCCTTTACCATTGGTAATCAATCAGTTTAAAAAACATCTTGTTATTTATTGATTGTTATCCAGATCACACAGAGGTTCATGAACGCTCAATGTATTGTGTTAGATGAAACGAACACAAGACAGCAGGACATAACATCATGAGTGAGCTGTGGCGTCATTTCCAAATGGCACAAATCACGAACAGGTACTCTCTCTGTATATGTTTAAACATGAGCCTGATCAGCAACATCAGGAAAACAGATCTGAAGTGTTAGCCTACAAACACAATATATAGGCTACTACTGTCAACAGTTCACATAAGGGGCATTTAGGTCAATGAAATTTGGGGATTGTAATGATGTAATGAAATGTGAAATGTACAATCTCTAGCTATCTATCTATCCATCCATCCATCCATTCATCCATCTATCCATCCATCCATCCATCCATCCATCCATCCATCCATCCATCTCTCTATCCATCTGGAAAAGAAGTGTTTAACCGTTTGTCACTAAGTAAGATATGTCAATGCATCAGAGAGTTACATGGATGGCAGATTAGAAGTAGGCCCAGTGTGGTAAATGTCAACATTTAATCTCAAAAACTGAATTTTTGACAATATTTTGTATTCTATCTACTGCCCATTACTTGTAAATGAAGACAAAAAAAACCCTCATTGAAATCTACGTTTATGCTAACAATTCAATCACCTTGGGATGAGGGATCACGTTCAGTTGATTAGATCTTTGAATGAAAGTTCAACTTGACAAAACAGGCATCAATGTAGTTTTTATTTCATAATTTTAAGTCGAACTGGAACGTTAAACCACTTGATTGCTTACAACACCTCCACCCAACACCAGTTCAACACCAGGGTAAGTCACTGTGCAGAGGTAGCCCTATATCGTTAACAGATCATATTAATGACTGTGTTGCAAGCAGTAATTTTAATATTTCAAAGTTAGTAAAGCCGCTGTGGGAACATGATGGGGTTTTGTTTTTTACAGATCTGTAATGTTTCATAGCAGCATTATGTTTCCACAGCATGAACAGCATTGTGATATACGAGAGGTGTGCACAAGGCAAAGCATGGTCCTCTTGAAACCTGGAAACCTACACCCACTCTAGAGTTGTTAAATTACTCTAGTTATCTGTCCCCTCCATCCTCATTTCTCTTTCTTTTCCTCTCTTTCAGAACCTCGACGGTAACGGAGCCCCCCCGGACTCCAAACCAACCCGGCCCCCAGAACTTGGTGTCTTGTCCTCCATGTTCAAAGGTGATGAACGCAGTCCAGGGCGTAGTCAGAAAATGTATGTTTGATCTGGAGTTCAAACAAAATAAAAATCAAAAATTACTGTGATCTGTACAGTCTGGTGAGTGTGTAGATGAGAAGAACAACAGTATCAGTCGATTCATTTAGTGCCCAAAAACATCTTTACGTTCAAGAGACAGTGGTTGTGTCCCAAACCGCCTATTTGCACACTTCAAACACTTAGTTTTAAGTGTAGATGCTCAAAAGCCAGTGCACTGAAAGTACCCTGATGACCCCTAAAACGGTCATAAAGTTCAGTGTGGAACGATGGACCACCTACAAACGGGCCCCATCTCTAACACAAAAAAAAAACCCGACCGCAACAGGAACAGCTCGTTCGGGCTCACCGTCACGTATTTTACGAAAATAGTTCACCGAAACACGTTTCTGAAAACATTTTAAGCGAGAAATAGCGTTGCAGCTGCTGAATCTGTCTTCATTTCAGATCGACAACGCTCAGTTTAAAAGATTTTCGTCAGATTTTGAGAGGCGTGCGGCGGCCGCTACTACTTGCATACAGGAAAGCCGCCGTTTTTTGGCGGGCTGGAAAATTGCGTTCACATGTGTTGCCTCGGCCGTCGGCGTTCAGTCCACACACATCCCACTCATTTCCAGTAAGTGTTTTAACACAAGTGTTCCTTTTGGGACAATACTAACCATTGAAAGTGGGCACTACGGCAGGAAGTGGTCAGTGCACATTAGCAGTGTACTGACGGAAGTATGCGGAATGAGACACAGCCAGTGCCCTCTAGTGGCTGCAGAAATTATGATGGGAGGGAAGGAGGAAGTCAGGTGACAAATATTGAGCGACAAAGTCCACATCGGGATTAGGTCGGGGTGGATTGGTGAACAAAATACTGCACTTTTAACACTAAAGACCCTGTTCAACAGTTAATATTGCTTAAAACAAAAACATGACCACGATCATTCCCAACCCTTGAAGGAGACATATTATGGTCATTTTCATTTTCATACTTGTATTTTGGGATTCTACTAGAACATGCTTTAATGCTCATATATATCGTATATTATAAAGCCCAGTTCAGACCAAAGAGTCGTGATGAGACAAAAACGTTTTAGAACGTTGCAGGGAAAAGTTGCAGCAGCCTGAACTGACCCATCTCAGCTCGAATCAAGCCATCTTGATTACCTGCGACTCAGCTTGTCAAGTAGCCAGTGGCTGGTTTTAGAATGTAAGGGACGTCACATGTTTTAACAGCCAATAAACTCATAGCAAAGTCAGCTGGTGGAAATGGCTGTTTTGGACAGAGGATCAAGGAGCACCTGCAAGCATGAGTGCGGGCGCTCAAAGCGAGCAAGAAAGTGAAGAGAGGGACTTATAACAAAGCGTTGAATGAGAAAAAATAAAATGCTTTTGCCGTTTCAGAACTACTAGCAAGCAACTGTAGCAAGTATCTCACTATCCTCATTCATATTTTAAGATGCTACAAATTATATCCAGCTACAAAAAAGCCCGGAAAAGTCGGAGGTTAGAACGGAAGTACAGAGACTGGTTGCTATGAAGATGATACACCATCTCGTCTAGTCAAATTGCTGTAAACTGTCAGGTTTCAGAAGATGGGGGTTGGGCTAAAAGGTGAATTATACTAGCCGCATCCAAGGTGCGCTACGCCATCGTAACGTCAAAATGACATAATATCCTGCCGGCTCCCCGATTTATGGCGCAGGTCGCGTAGCTCTTTTTTCAGCAGCGCGGGCAAAAACGGAAACAGGTGGCCTGAACGGAAGTTCGCCGACAACCAGATGCCAGGACTCTCAGAGTGACTGCAAGTCTCTCTGGTAAACTTACTGGGTTAAGATGAGTTCTTTTATAGTGAATGAAAGGCTTGATCTGACTAAGTAGGTCATCATGTTTACCTTTTTCTTCTTCTAGTCTGTAGAAAGAGCAACATCGGTAGCCTTTGCTCGTTAGCACCACCTCTGTTCAGGAGAAGACTGCAACTAGTGTCGCTAGCACCAGCGCAGGTATAAATAGTCACGGCTATTTCATGACGTCACATATGCACGCGCCAGCTGGGCTGCGGTTACTGTAAAACACGTTTTAATGTGGGCGGAGCTAAACGTTTGACTCCGCGCGGGCGCCATCTGGTGGCGGAGATCAGGCAGCACATTCTTAAACGGCAGATTATAATATGATATATATTAGATATATATAGATTATAATAAAAAATGATATTTGAATTATAAAAAAGGAAAAGAACAACGGGGACAGCAAACGTCACACGCGGAAACGATCTTCGGTCTCCGGGGTGAAAGTCCTGTGTTTTTCCCTCAGACACACATTCTTCCTCTTCCGGTTGCTATTGGGCAAGTGTGCGGAGTCAAACGTTTAGCTCCACCCACGTTGAGCCACTCCTCGATCTGCGTACTGCAGTCAGGGCGTACTCGATCGGATAGCGGATTTATAGTTCGAATGAGACATAATGAGACATTATATATATTATATATGATACGACAGCGGTAATGGACAATTCCGCTTCCAACCTGTAGGGGGACTGAAGCGGGAAAAGTGCTTCAGTGTTGCTTTAATAAGCCTGCATGTGAGGTAGGAAGGGGAGCCAAATTTGAATAGCGTAGCTCATGAAGATAACGAGCCTTTGCCTTGGCCCGGATCCTTCGAGACAAAGAGCAAAGCAGCACCTAGTGGAAGAGGGGTCATCTGGCAAAATAGTTGCACCTGGCTCAATTTTTGCCGAAATGCAACATCACATTCCTGGAGGATTACTTTGTAACGAGAATGCCAAATTTCTACCGTTTACCTCGCGATTGTAGTGAGAAAAGATAAATAGTTGCTGCCATGATAACTTTCCAGGTTTGAAAAACTGTCTGTGAGTAAAAGTTGTGTTTTAGTGTCTGATGAGCCGTTAAACACATAAATCTGTTGACTTCTTGGATTGTATTTTGTTGTCTAACCGGTGTCTTAAACTAGCCTGGGTAAACCCTGACGAACTTCCGGCAAATTTGAGATTTGCTCTGCAAGTCAGTCTGGCGAAGAGCCCATTGAAACCCATTTCCAATGTCCCCAAAATCGAGGCATCAATCACAACCGCTGAGGCAGGCTTTACACCACTCGCAACCGTTGAGGTGGGCTTTACGCGACGACGAGCAGCTTTTTGTTTACATTCAACATGACGGCTACCGAAGCGCAGCGTCACCCAGATCGTTGGTCTGATTGGTTGGACTATCCAACGCGCCCAGAGGCATTTGAGCGGCATCCGTTGGTGACGCCCCTTTGTAAATGAACTGTCAATGAACCTTCCCCAAGACCCACTCTCAGTTACAGCTGAGAAGGGTCTGGTGTCAGCCAGGCTGGTCTTAAACTAGACGCCACTACCAACGTAGCGCCAGGAAGTAATGAATGGGGACTTCTGCGACCTTAGTTTGTTTAATGTATTTGTAGAATCTCTCTGACTGTCATGCTTGTCCCTGTAGGCTACTGAATGTGCAGAGTGTTCCCCTCTCTGTGTACCTGTTTCCACGAGCAGTCGTCAGAGTCGGGGTCAAGAGTCACATGATCAGGTTTGAACTCCTGTATGACCTCTTGATTCTCGTCCAGCAGACTCGCGGACATTTGGTAGGTGCAGCCACAATCCGTCCTCCCGCAGTACCTGCGGGATGAGCCGCCCATTATTCAGTGGCACTAAGCACTTAGAGAAGGTGCATACATGCATGTAACTCTGTCTTACCAGTCTTCCACTGTAATGGGAGGCTGAGCGTCCAACTGTTCGCCAGAGAAATCCTCCGCTAACAAGTCAATCACCTGTCTCTTCAGACACAGCCTAGGACACACGTTTTTTTTTTTTCAGAAAGCAGGAGGATTTTGCATCAAAAATAAGTGGCTTTCCAATAAGTTATTGAATTATATTTTCCCCAGAATGTCTTTAACAAAAAACAAATAATGATTATATGAAGCATAGTTTCCCCCACATCCTCTCACTAATAAATTATAGTTTGTTGAATTAGAGTGATAGAATATATTTTCGTGTGGGCATTCGCTTCAGAAACTGGATGTAGTAGCAATGTGTTTTTCTACATACAGTATCTCTCCCATTTGTTGATAGTTACGCATATTCCCAGACCTTTTTCCCATCTTTTTGTAGTTTGTACATATTCATCTTACATCTATTCTAAAATGGTATACATGTTTGTAGTTGGATTTTTGGACTCACTAACTAGTAGATACAGACTGCAGCTGTGTTGACCAGTGCATTGCATTTGTAGTATTTAAATACAGCCACATGACTATACATACAGTAATAAACACTCACTCAAAGGAGGTTACAAAGTATTTGGTCACTCCGTCGAGGCAGAAGTCGTGGCCACAGTCTCCCGGCATGTCCTCCACTTTCCACTGACTCCCACCGTTCTCTGTCAGCTCCCAGAAGTCCAGCTGTTCTGGGAGGGAAATGCACAGTCTCAGGCTGCCAATAGCAGTATTGCCTGCTTTCTACCATGTACACTATCAAGTTTTTACTGAGTCAAGTTCAATTACAAGAGCAGGTTTAGATAAGTTTGACCAACAACAAAAGGAAATGGTACTTTGACAAAACACAAGACCCATTTACTGGCTTTGTTTGAAGAATCAACCACATCTCAAGGGGCTGCTGATGAAGACCATGAGATACAGTTAACATTCTGGGATAGGGGGAAAAAAAACTCTGGGTTGTTTGTATTTCTTTAGTCTCGTTTTGCCAGACCTTCCTCCACAGCGCTGTGGAGGAGGGTCTGGCTAGTCCACACAGCATTCCGGGATGCTCTGGTTTATTGGCATTTCTTTAAACCAATCACAATCGTCTTGGGCGGTGCTAAGCGCAGGACAGAGCCATGACCCTGCTGCGCAATAGCCTCGGGAAGGAACTTGTTTTGGTGGAACGTGTGTACGTTCAAACGTTTTAGTCGTGCAACAGAAAACTCTGATTGGACAGATTTACCCTGCAGAGATCTGAGGAGCAGTTAACCATAGTCCTCACAAATCCACCAGAGTTTAAAATTCCAACACAAAGAAAGCTGAAGGTAACGGACATCCGGCCGAAAAGCCGCCTCTAGGAAGTGGAACATTGTGGATATAGACTAGTATTTCTTTAAACCAATCACAATCGTCTTGGGCGGTGCTTAGCCCATGGAATCTTTAAAAACGTTATTATTATATTCCTTGGCTAAGCCCCAGATGCATCAACGGTGCCCTAGTAAAATAGATAGCTGAAGCTGCACTGCACATCTGGTTAACCACACTACATAGTTGCAGATCCTCTATGAAGAAAATGACCTCTTACCTTCCCCGCTGGGATTCTTTAGCAGGTTGTTGACCATGATTACAGCTTATACAGAGTAGGCAGGGCCTGCACAGGAGAAACAGGAAACACAAACTCAGATCAATATTTGTCTGTGCTGCAGTTTCAATCGGGCTGCCCGGATCCCATCCAACCTGCCCGAATCAGACACTGATTTTTGTTCCAAACTGCATCTGCGTCCTCACCAGACGTATGCTGCCATATCCTCATGTTATTGTCCCAAACACGCACACACATTCAAGGATCGATTGACTGCTTTAGACTGACTGCAGTGTTTGTGATCTTAAGTAGAATTTAAAATATATTACTGTAGACACAAATACGTAAATATGTAAGTACCGAGAGACACGGTGTTGGGTCCACCAGTATTGAAAAGGTTAAAAACAAAAACAGCCCATATGAAGGTGGACCCAGGTCATCTCCGCAGATTCCAAACACTAATACCTATCTGCTGACTCACAGCACAACAGATGGGCGAAAAGCCACCCTCTTTACATGCTGAATAGAAGCTATCACAGAGGATCAACCCGTCATCAAACAGACATCAAGTCAGCAGGAAAACAACCTGGGATTGCATGTTGCCGACTGTACAAATCAGTGGTTCAAGGGCCTGTTTTAGGACAGTTTTGAAGGTGTCCCGATGCCCGAGTGACACTAAAATGTATAGGAATGACTAGTAATATACTATTTTAACTTTTTCTAACCACTATTGACTACTGTACATAACAGATCAGAAAGCCCAAAGCATTCCTTGTAATTCTTTTTTATATTTAATTTTGATAAGAAACCGGCTACCACGTGACTGTCGGGAAGAACAGGATCAGGCAATTTCTCAGCCATCTATTATTACTCACTCAAATATGATCTCTCTCTGTCAGACAGGATTTGAATTGTCTTCAAGAGGTGTGTACGACTGCATGAACGTAGACTGAGAGAGGTTTCTTGTTATCCTCATTGAGTGGAAATTACAAGCTGTACTGCAGTTAATCTTTGTTCTCTAGTGGAAATGGGTACTACCTGCCTGTTTGTTCAGAGTTTGTAACATTAAAATAAGTCACAACACAAACAATGTTAACTATGTGTTTGGCTGTTTGTAAGAGATGCACAGAGAACAGAAAATACTTTAGTCTACCAGATTTGTATGCATTAAACCACACTTCTTGCATTTCACAGCTCACTGAGGCTCCACACAAAAACAGCTGAGTCATCTGCCCCTGCAGACTCAAAGGCATACGCATAAACAATGCAGAACATGCACCAGATGTCATGCTCGACTGTAAATGACACGCTCTGCTCGGTCTAAACACGTAAGACAGTGAATGTGTTACTCACAGCCAGGGGAAGGTGAGTGCAGTCTTCTGTTTCGTCTATCTCTTTCTCTCACTAAACTTGAGCTCTTCTGCAGGGTACCTCCCTCGTCACTGTGTGGTTTATATAGCCAGGAAGCGCACACACACACTCACACATGCAGTGAGAGAGAGAGAGAGGGGAGGGAGGGAAAGGAGGAGGAGAGACATAAAACACCCAATCTGCAGGTTGGGAAAGCATCCATCCAGCAGAACCACACACGCACACACTCAGCACAAATGTCAGTTAGAGCAAACCCATCAATACCAACAGTGGAATAAAACATCCATGCTCTTCTTTAAAGGTCAGAGTTTATGTTGCACAAGTTAACAAAAGGAATAAATACAAACGAATACAGTAGAAAGATGTAAAATGCCCAGGGAGGGGTTTAGGAGATGGGTTAAGGGCCAATACCTAAATCTAAAACAAATGCATGAAACAATATCAAAAAAGGTACATCAGTCCAACCTTTCCAGGTCATGCAGAAGGTTACAAAAAGCGACAAAAATGTTGATATCTTGCCTGGGACACCAAATTGGTTAGGGCCAGCTGTGTAGACGTGTTCTATAGGAACAACAAAAACAAGTAGGAACCTGAAAATGAGCATACATGTCTCCTTATAATGAAAACAAAATATGGCAACAGATAGTAACAATAACAAACAAATATACCATTAGTTACTGTATTTGCCTCGTTGCACTGCCTGGGCATCTAATCTCTCTTGTTTTTTTATTGACGAAGTAAACGATGAAGTGTGTATGCATGACACCAATCCTAGAATTTCACTTTCACACACACTTTTAAGGTGTGACAACAACTCACACTTTTTCATTCTTACTGCTACATTGAGTTTGGTGACATCACTTAAATTTGCATTGCTCCGAGCCGAGTTCTGCTCACATTGCAATTGGTCTCTCTTTTTTAATTCTATGCAAAGCATGGAAAGGTACACAATCTAGACCAGTTAAAAAACAGCTACAGTTCATAGAAGTCTAGGATTGATCGTCAAGAATGGAAATCACTTAATGCTGCCTATGCATATACAGGACATGTTGAAAGTCTAATCAAATCAAGATTCAGATCAAGCTTTATTTGTCATTGCATGAATACAGTGTATTAACACAACGGAATTCAAGGTTCCACTCCAGATCAGTTTAACACTCACCCACCCACATATACAGCACATGTATTATGGGATACAGACAACTGACTGACACCCTCCCATCCCTCCCTGACAACACACACCCTCCTGCACACATATATGTAAGACAGCAGCAGGTTTCAGCATATGAAAGAAAGTTCACAAATGAAATAATGTCCAGGGGTAGTGTGGTTGGTCATGACAGGGGATGGGGGATGGGTTGGGGTGGGAAATGGCCATTATTGCACAGGGTTATTGTTTGTTCAGTGAACGTATGGCCCAGGGGAGAAAGCTGTTTGTTAGTCTGGCGCTGCGTGCTTTCATTGACCTATAGCGCCTGCCACAGGGAAGCACAAAAAATGTAAAGATGGATACAGTAACATAACTTTGTTGGTGTCTTGTGTTGATTTAACAATCATTTTCTACTGCTTCAGTAGACCCTAAAGGTGTACATACGCACCAGGCAGAATATATTTACAGTACTGTGATATTAAAACAATGCTATTTACTTGCACTGAAATCACCCTTAACCATGTATCAGTGTTCTCTGAATGTCACATCTTGCATCTGGGTCATATTCATTACTCGCAGCCACCCTAAAGCTATAGTGTAAGTTTCTGAACATAGCCATACTGAGAAATACAGAGAGAGTTGTGTGGAGCAACTCATTTGGCAACGGCTTGAAGGAAACAGACGTTCATGAATATAAAAAGTTACGCACTAAAGCTTTAAAATACTGATATTTGTGATGGGGCAAGTAACACATATCACCTGCAGAGGGAAGTCATGGACCACCAAAACATGTGGCTGAGTGGTGTAATGCAGTTTTTGCAGTCAACTGATAAATGCACATATGAAATGCAAAGATATTATAATAATTATTATTATATTATAACATTATCTCAAAAACCCGAGATAAGAAAATCTGGGGTGTTCATTTTAGACTATTATACTTGTGGTGAAGATCCCTATTTTCTCTTACATTGGGATTTCCTTACCTATCTTCCTTTCCTCTCCTTTCTTCATCACTGATTGGTTTTGTGCTTCCAGCGGTCACCCCTAATTACCTGATTGAGTTCACGTGGTCACTCCTTATTTGAGACACTCGAGATTTTCACTTTCACATGGGGCGGCTGCTGATTCGCCAGCGCGTGTGTGTTTTTGGTTGGCCTTACCATTTTTGAGTGGAAATGAATCTTGGTCAAATGGACTCCGAGTCCTTTGACCCCCTTGCTTTGTTTTTTTTAAAGAGCTTTATTAAATTTTACAAAATTACAGTTTATACACCAAACATCACAATATAAAAAACAACAATGTTTTTCCAAAATTACAAATTATACATTAAATATCACAATATAAGAAAAAAAAATGAACGATACCAGAGACAAATGTGCAAATTGGGCTATTAAAAGTGCGTACAGTGCAAATAGTCTTTCATAAAGTGCATTCAGAGTCTTCATAAAGTGCTGTAGTTCACAAAGTCAGAGAGCTCCAAGGAAGGAGCTGTTTTCTGTCCATTGTTTTTCTTCTTTTCAGCTCAGTGAGCACTTGTTTGCACACTTCATCACTGCTTATGAAAATCTGTTGTATAGTCATACAACATCTAGTTTTCCACAGCTTAAAACAGACAATACATATGATTATTTTTAACAGTTCCTTTTGTTTCTCTGGTAGAGGTTTGTCAACAATACAGTACATGATAGATTTATATGAAAGATCAATATTTATACCATACATTCCCAATTTGTCCCAGACCTCTTTAGCCCTATAACTGTCCATTAATAAATGCTGCTGTGTCTCATCTTCATTACAATTAAGCATGGGACATTTTTTTGTTTTTACATAGCAACTCCAAGAAACAACAGCTCTAACAGCGAGTCTATTTACAGACATCAGCCATCTCATGTCACGGATACTCTCTGAAATGTTTTTATTATTTAAAGATTTCAGGAACTGGGTTCCTTTGATATGCGTTACATTTTTATAATTAATATATCCACCATATTTATAATCATTAATTAAAAAAAAAATCATTTTACTTGTGAGGCCATTCCAGTCAATTTTAAGATTTTCATATTCATACATAAAATCACCATAAATAAGGTTGTACTCTGGACCTTGTCTGGCTCTCCCTCTCCTTTTCCTCCACTTGGAGCGATCAGCGGTCCAGAGAGCATTCCTCGAGATGGCTGCTGACATGTTTTTAATAAAAGCAATGTACAATTTAATTCCCATATCTACTGCCCCTAACCCCCCATATTCTTTACTTTTATACATGATTTCTCTTTTTGTTACTTCCCTAGTTGTACCCCAGACCAAATTTACACACTGTTTATTCAATTTCATTATCATTTTGTGAGATGGAGGAAAGATGTTTGCTAAAAACAGGAGTTTGGATAAGATGAAAGTTTTGACAATATTGACTCTTGATTTATAATTGGTGTTTTTATTTTCCCATTTTTTAACTTCTTCTTTAACTTCACATTCACATATTTTCCCAGTTTTTTTCACTACAGTCTTGATTACAAATGGTCAAGCCCAAGATTTTAATTTCATCCTTTACTTTAATATTGATGTCACGTTTCTTACTTTCCGCTCCAATCCAAAGTCCCTCTGTCTAATCATGATTTAATTTAGCCCCCGAAGTCAGTTCATATAGGTTTAGGTGATTAGTTAAGACATCCATCTCCATCTGATTTTTAATAACAACAGTGACGTCATCTGCGTAGGCCATGGCAATGATTTTGGGCGCAAGCCCAACCCGAGTACCAGATATGAGCCTCTCAGAGTTTATGGTTTTAATAAGGGGGCTGATGGCCAGGATGTATAGAGCGGCACTAAGAGGACAGCCCTGTTTCACCCCTCTCTCTACATTAAAAGGTTCTGTTAACACACCATTTACATTAATACACACACTAGATTTAACATACAGACATCTAATCAAATGAATAAAACTTTCTGGGAAGCCATAAGACTTCATTACCGCCCATAAATAGTCTCTAGAAATATAATCAAAAGGCCTTTTTTTGGTCCAGCCCGATTATATAGAAGTCTTTTTTATCAGGTTTATTTATCATTTCTCTCAATATACAAAGGTTATCCCACATCAAACGGCCTTTAATGGCACACGTTTGTTCTTTTTCTATAATTTCATCTAATATATTATTTAATCTATTCATAATTACTTTGGCTAATATTTTATAATCAGTATTCATTATAGTCAGATGTCTGTAGTTATTAATGTCGTTTTCATCACCTTTCTTATATAATAAACACATTACACCCTGATAAAAGGATTCCCCCATACAGCCACTGTTCACACCTTCATTATACATCTCTGTGAGGACGTTTGTTACGTCATCAATATTTAACTGATAAAACTCTGTAGACAGACCATCAGGGCCCAGTTCAGTGAGCTGTATGAGGGAAGCTTATCTAATAAAATATTTGCACAACCACTATCTATTTCTACATGTTTATATGCTTCTATACATAATTCTCTGATCACTTGTCTTTTCTGCTTTTCATCAAACACTACATCACCGTCCAGTTTCTTTATAGATTTAATAAATTTGCTTTGAATTTGCTGTTGTCCAGCTTTAAGAGTATGTATTACATTTCCTCTATTATCTGTATTAGTTTGTTTATAAATGTTATACAATATTTCATTATTAAGGTTATCTATTTGTGTTTTTAATTCCGACATAATTTCATCATCTGAATTTGATCTTTTCTTCATCTGTTTTAAGTTAACGTATTGTTCCATCAATGCATTATATTTTATATTTTTAATCTTATTTATTTCTCTACATTTAAACCTAAAGAAATTCTTTAATCTTAATAATTCCCACAACTCAATGTGAGATCTAGTTAAACATTTCAACTGTAAGATTGTATGTATCTCTTGTTTTAATTAAATTAATAAGTCTGAGTCCTTCAGGCTCTGAGAGTTTAGCTTCCAGAAGCCCCTGGTTTCTGAAGATTCAGAGGAAACGACGGATTTAACTAAAAGATGATCAGAGAAATCATTTAATATTGTACCATAATTAAGAATTTTAAAATGGTTTGAGATATATATGCGGTCTATGCGGGTCTTTGTCTTATGATCAAAACGGGTAAACTGGCACCCGACAGGGTGAATATCACGACACACATCTATTAATTTGGCTGAGTCACATATTTCTTTTAAAAGCTTACCTTCAGATTGTGGTTTAAAAACATTGGAACTACATATATCATTTTCGTCTGTGACTGTGTTAAAATCACCACACAAAATAAGTTTAAATCCAACTGTCAAAAGCTCTCTAAGTCTTTTAAATAATTAAGTTTTTTTTAACTCTTTCCGGAGCAGTGTACACGTTTATAATTCGATATTTTTCACTCCTATAATAACAATCAATCATAAGCAATCTCCCCGGAATTATGTCTCTTCTTCGTATTATAACAACATCGTTAGTTTTAAAAAAAAAATACCAACACCATCGGCTCTGCTTTCCCCAATAGATATTACACTTTGTCCTTTTTTCCACATATTACACACATCAGTGACGTCATTATGGGTATTCAGTCTGAGCTCTTGAGCGCACAGAATATCAAAATCTGTGTCTAAAAGATATTTCAATTTCGTAGATCTAAAAGCTTTAGACTGGATGCCACGAGCGTTCCAGGTGGATATTTTTAAACAGGACATGATGTTTTTGGGGAAAAGCTAAGCCTATGGTGATGGTTTAACATCCACACGTTTGTTTTCTTTATATGTTATAGTGCGATTTCTTTTTTTTCTCTTTTTAACTTCCTCATAGGGAGGGTCATGCTGAAACTCTGGAGAAGGAAACTCGGGTGTCGTGGAGAACGAGCCCGAGTTACTGTCACATGGAGCGGAGTCAGCGTTATCAGCAGCGGGGGTGCTGCTGATAACGCTGACCGGCTGTAAGACCAGTAGAACTAAAATCTGAACTGGGACTCTCACTAGCGCTCTCACAACTCTGTTCATTTTCTTCGTTTTCATCACCATCACTGTCACTATCGTCACTCATGCTTTCTATGCTACTTATGCTCAACTCTTTCTCCTCACCTGATTGAAGGGAGACTTCAGGAGGGGGGTTCTTGGTCTGCAAGGTGGGTTGAGTGAGATGCTGCTGCTGGGACACTGGAGCATGTTTCGGTCCTCCAGGATGATGAGACGATGGTTGTTGTGGCTGTCCTCCAGACTGCCGGGTCGGCGGTAGCTGGCTGTCGCTGGTTTACTACAGGCTGCTGGGTCTCTGGTTGTTGAAGCGGTCCTCCAGACTGCCGGGTCGGCGCAGTATCCCAGCTGAGAAAGGCCCTTGATTTTATTGACGAAGGATTTAGGACAGTTCAGTCAGACTCTCTGTGTTACAGTGAGTAGGAACAGAAGCTTGAGTAGAAAATGGCAGAAGTAGCTCCTGCCGCCTCGCCGGCCAAAGCAGCCAAGAAGAAGGTTTCCAAACCGAAGAAGGCCGGCCCCAGCGTCAGCGAGCTCATCGTTCAGACTGTGGCCGCTTCCAAGGACCGGAGCGGCGTGTCTGCGGCCGCCCTCAAGAAGGCTCTGGCCGCCGGAGGCTACGATGTGGATAAGAACAAGGCCCGCGTCAAGACCGCCATCAAGAGTCTGGTGGCGAAGGGGACTCTGGTCCAGACCAAGGGGACCGGGGCCTCCGGATCCTTCAAGATGAACAAGAAGGCTGTTGAAACCAAGGCTAAGAAGCCGGTCAAGAAAGCCGCTCCTAAAGCCAAGAAGCCCGCAGCGGCCAAGAAGCCCAAAGCAGCGGCAGCTAAGAAGCCAGCAGCCGCTAACAAGTCCCCAAAGAAGGCCAAGAAGCCCGCAGCGGCCAAGAAAGCAGCCAAGAGCCCTAAGAAGGCCACAAAGAGCCCCAAAAAGGCGACCAAGAGCCCCAAGAAAGTGGTCAAAAAGGCCCCTGCAGCCAAGAAAGCCCCCGCGAAGAAGGCTGCCAAGCCCAAAGTGAAGAAGGCAGCCCCCAAGAAGAAGTGAGCTGTAGTCCGTCTCATCAACAAACGGCTCTTTTAAGCGCCACCACATCATCCTCAAAGAGCATTTTCCATTTTAATCTTATTGTCATAAACGGCACGCTTTATTATATCAAGAGTAAACCCAATGGTTATAATTTCTTTACAATAAGAAACACGGCCTAATACGAGAAAGTTGTTTACCCTTTAAAATCAACAAGCTCCTAAATTTTATTTTATACCTAAACAAGAACACATTCTCACTTGTATCCAATGTTTTCACACAATTGATAATCCAGTAAAGAATCCACACATTGCTACACATTTCAGATCAATCAATTTATTACTGAAGGATACAGGATTATTTGTCTCTTGGATGATTCAGAACAAGTTTTAGTTGTCAGTGTAAATTCGTGGGTAAAGCTGACCTCTATATTTCAGGGAATGCGTCTCAACACATTCATACACCAATTTATTTATATATTAAAGGGGTGATAGAATGATTATATAGGGTATTTCACACTGTTCCTTATGGTCTCCTAATGGGGTATGTAACATTGGTTGGGCTGAAAATGGCCTGGTTGATATTTTACTGGCCCTTATGCATCCCTGTGTTTTGGCCCTATTTGTAACAAGAGCTTTTCTGCCAAATATGGTATGGTCATGAATATTTAGATAAGCTGCGCGCTGATTGGTTGAGCGACTTGCCATACGCACACATCAGAGACGCGCGCTGATTGGTTGAGCGAATCCCCAATACACATACATTAGAGAAGCGACAGAATCTCATATTCCAGACACTGCAATGTTTCATTACCAAATTCACTTCTGAGACTTTTTAAATGAGAAATCAACTATATAAAGCTGAAATATGGGCCGTTTTACAAAAATTGATGGCTAATTGCAAATTTGGTAAGACGTGTCGGACTTTAGGAGCTCCACACAGTCTGACGAGAAAGCGGCAGCCTGCTGGGCTCCATACCCAGCGCAAAGTCACCCTTTGTGGATACTGCACTACGGGGCTCCGCGGCCAGCTGCCGGCATAACTATAATATATTTACGGTTTGAATTTCGTCACGCCACTTATATAACATCATTCCCCAATGTCTTATAAAGCTAACCGTTGTGTCCGATTTGATTTTAAGTAAGTAAGTAAGTAAAATTTATTTATAAAGCGCTTTTCACAGATAAAATCACAAAGTGCTGTTCAAAAGAATAGGTAACACAAACAATATAAAATGTATATACATATGTAAAATTAAAGTGACACTAGTGAAAACCCATCAACCAAAAGCTTTCCTAAATAAACATGTTTTCAGATCCTTTTTAAAAGAGACAACAGAGTCTGCCAGACGCATGGACAGGGGCAAGGCGTTCCACAGTCTGGGAGCAACAGACTCAAAAGACAGGTCCCCTCGAGTCTTATAACGAGTCTTTGGGACTAAAAGCAGGTTCTGGCCAGCGGACCGAAGGGTCCGGCCAGAGGAATACGGCTTCAAAAGGTCCAGAATGTACTGTGGGGCCTGACCGTTTAAGGCTCTGAAAGTCAGTACTAAAATCTTAAAATCAATTCTGAATTTTACAGGGAGCCAATGGAGAGTCGACAAGACTGGAGTGATATGAGACCTTCGAGGAGCACCTGTTAAAAGCCTAGCAGCAGAATTTTGAACAATTTGCAATTTGTTCAGGGCAGACTTATTCAAACAAGTAAAAACAGAATTGCCGTAGTCAAGTCTTGTTGATATGAAAGCGTGAATTATCATTTCCAGATCCTTTTTTGACAATATTTTTCGTATTTTACAGATGTTCCTAAGATGATAAAAGCAATTTCGGACGAGTTGTTTTGAGTGTGTCTCCAAAGACATGGCTTGGTCAAACACAACCCCCAAGTTTCTGAGGCTGGAATTGAAAGAGAGGCCCAGAGAGCCAAGGTGCTGTTTGATCAGTGGGATCTTATGGTCTGGAGCAAAGATCAGCGTTTCAGTCTTGTTTGAATTTATCTGCAGGTAGATAGTGGCCAGCCAGTCTTTGATTGAGGACACACACTCTAGGAACAGAGACAAACGATGGAACTCTGCATCATTAAAAGAACAATACAACTGGACATGGTCGGCATAGAAATGATATGATACATCCTTGAAGCAACCAATAATTTGACCAAGTGGCAAAATGTACAGTAAAAACAAAATAGGACCAAAACTGACCCTTGTGCCACTCCGCAGGACAAATTGGTCACATCAGACTGTACATTGTTTACAGCAGCATTAAAGGTTCTGCCATGAATATAGGAAGAGAACCATTGAAGTACAGATCCTGATAGTCCCATCTCATTTTGAAGCCGATTGATCAGTATACTGTGATCCACAGTGTCAAAAGCAGAAGTAAAATCAAGAAGTACAAGTACAGTGTAGCGGCCAGAGTCTGATGCCATCATCACATCACTAGAGACTTTGATAAGGGCTGTTTCAATGGAGTGTAATTTTCGAAAACCAGACTGAAAAGTATCAAACAGGTTGTGCTGCTCCATAAAGGAGGTCAACTGGCATGCCACTACTTTTTCCAAAATTTTGGAGATAAATGGAAGTTTAGATATGGGCCTGTAGTTATTTGGTTCTGAAGGGTCAAGATTGGGCTTTTTAAGGATCGGGTTTACCACAGCGTGTTTGAAGTAGCTGGGGACTGAGCCAGATCTAAGTGACAGGTTAATTATTTTTTCCACACAGGGGCCGACAATATCAAACATTTTCAACAATAGAGTTGTTGGGACAATGTCAGCGGGGCTCGAAGACGGTTTCATAATTCCTGTTATGGTCTTCACATCCTGTAGGCTGACAGGAGTGAAGGACGACCAAGACGACACCGGTGAAAACTCAGTAGAACAAATACTGATGAGTGGAAAATTAACTCTGGCCCTAATGTCATGTACTTTGTTCAGAAAAAACGACAAAAAGTTGTTACAATCCTCATGTACACAGGCACAAGAGGAGCCGAAGGTGCAGTCATTTTTTAAGGCATTTTTATGAACGCGAGGCGTCTTTGTAGGACGAGCAGCTGCTTGCTATATGTCCCATTCATTACAATGGGGAAATATCGCAGCTTGCTCACTTTCGCATAACTAAAGTATATTTACAGTTTGAATTTCGTCACGGCATGAATATTACAGATTCCTCAAGGTCTTACAAAGCTTAGCTAACACTTGTCCGATTTTGGATTTCAATTGAATGTATTTTTGTGAATGTCAGAGTTAGGAGGAGGCTAGCTAGCTCTCATTGATGGACTCCATCTCACCACGGCTCTATCAATGAGACTCGCGGACAAGAGGCCTTTATTTCCCCGATTGTTTGTTTAAATAATTCAACACACATACCCATTATAAGATTAACTGGAACCTGCGGGCTGCGGTAAAAGATTGCGGGCGTAACAAGCTTGCTGACACTGCGGTCAGGGCGGCGATGTAGCAACCCAGGCAGCACCAACACCGGCACTAAACTCCGACACAGTCGGAGAAAATTTGCAATTAGCCATCCATTTTCGTAAAGCGGCCCATATTTGAGCTTTATATGGTTGATTTCTCGCATAAAAAATTTCAGAAGTGAATTTTGTAATGGAATAGCAGAGATCTGCGTGACCTAGCTACATTCAGAAAACTACCTGATCTCAGGTCAGTTGTGTAGCTTATGTAAATGTTGGGGCGTGACCGTTCCCTTAATACACCCATGGCTGTGACAAAGGTTCCGGTTTTTGGGAGGTTGACGTCAACTTCCAGCTTTGTTGAGATTCGCCCGTTTTCAGCGGCAGTTTCAAAATATGAGATTTTCATAGTAAAGGGGTGTCAATGGGATTTTGAGCTTCTATGTATGTCCTATTTACCCACCGAACTGTCGTTATTCAACTATGACAGGGTAAAATCGGTTTTGCATTCTATCACCCCTTTAAGAAGTACCTTCATTTGGTAAAGAAAGTGCTTTAGTCAAGACATCTCATTTACATTTTTTCCCCCTTTTACATTATGATTGGATAATCTTATGGACTTTTTTCACAGCAGACATGTTGACTTGTCATAGTAGGAAAACCACAGCTGAAATTGATAACCTTAACGATGGCTCAATACCTTCAAGTCTCACAGTAAGATATTTCATAGGGTCAGTATGCCCAATACCAGGGTCTCTCTTAAGTGGAATGCAGCCATCATTAATGGTTTTGAATACACCTGTGCTATGACGGGTCTCCCGTGAGAAAGGTCTATTCTTTTATTAATACTGTATATTACCTTAAGCTGACCGGTTCCCATTTAAATTACACCTCAGTTACTATAGAGACCAGTTTATCTTTGGTTACTATAGAGATCCTGAACATTCTTCAAATTACTTTCTATAGTGTTTAACAGTTTTTCCAAGGACAACAGGAAGACCTCTTTAGATGAAGTGGGTGGCTCTTAAAATAGCCGTTGTGTTGTTGGTGTCCCAGCAGGTTTACTTGGAGCTGGTGTACTTGGTGACGGCCTTGGTGCCCTCAGACACGGCGTGCTTGGCCAGCTCCCCGGGCAGCAGCAGCCTCACGGCGGTCTGGATCTCCCTGGAAGTGATGGTGGAGCGCTTGTTGTAGTGAGCCAGACGGGAGGCCTCGCCGGCGATGCGCTCAAAGATGTCGCTCACAAACGAGTTCATGATGCCCATGGCCTTGGAGGAGATGCCGGTGTCGGGGTGGACCTGCTTCAGCACCTTGTACACGTAGATGGCGTAGCTCTCCTTCCTGGTCTTTCTCTTCTTCTTGCCGGTCTTGCTGACGGCCTTAGAGACGGCTTTCTTGGAGCCCTTCTTGGGCGCTTTGACGGATGGTTCCGGCATGATTAGTTTGGAGAGATCTCCTAAAAGTGGAATGTAGTGACGCAGCACAGAACGTTCAATTTGTATCCACTTGATGCAAATGTGACTGTGCTGTTGCTCGCACAGGATTGGTTGACTCCCGAGCACAGGACTGAGCATGCGCTGAACAAGAAGCCGTTACTGTGAGCAGATGTATTTATTGTCGGGAACAAAGAGAAGTAATAGGTTTATGATTGACAGCATTAAGGGAACGTGTTCATAAGAAATATCACTACAGCATTAGTCTCGCTGTGCTACACCATTAACAAGGTTGTGAACTAAACAGGATAGATCATTTTCTAAAAAGCACTTGACTGTTGATAACTTTAATAAAACATAGGCCATTAGTGAAGTTACTTTGTTTAAAAATCTGTTTAACATAATTGTATTATAACCTCTTATGGACGGTTATGTTAAATTATGAGAAGTGATGCCATGACTCATGGATAGACTTACCAAATTAAAGCACTGAAATTGAGATTTTGAAGTCAAATGGGAACTAACAGCAGGTGCTCAGTAAACTCTGAAGTCCAGTGGACACTCCTGAACCCATCAAGCCAGTAAGTGTTTATTCAGATCTGGTTGAGGGATAATATAAACTAATTTAGACTTGGGTATTGTTGCAATGAAGTTTATTAAAAAATAGTATATAAAATATTTTTATAATATAAACTCATGTAGGCCTACTTGATGCTGCCTTTAGCTCAGTTATTTGAACTGATAACTGACCAAAATGTGTTCCTTACCAAGATTACTTTGATACAACTTCAAAGTAAAAAAAAAAAAAATAAGTTGGTCACAAAGAGAAGAAAAACATTTACAGTGAGAAAACATGCTTTTATTGGATTCCAGATTACATAGCAGGTAGTTTTACTGTAATTCACACTGACATTCAAAGATGACTTGTACTTGCAAACCATTCAATTTAACAAAGCTTTGTGAGGTCATGTGAAGACATAATTTCATCATGAGCTCCAAACTCTTTGAAAGTTTCTGGTCAACTCCAGTTTGCCGCCATCGGTCAGCTCAAGACGGCACATTTCGCACGGACTATTGATGTACGTCCCTGAGCTCCACTTGGCTTGGCCATGCTGGTTGTAAACAACCAGGTTGCCGTCAGCCTGCATGAGCACGTGGACAGCACCTGATCCATCAGTGCCTGAGGCCCACACAGGCCGGTTGCCAGAGTCATAGACGACAAAGTTACCATCTCCCTGCAGGCAGAAACAGACATTTAACGGATATCCAAACAATCACACCAAAATATAGAGTGAGCATTTCATTTTAGAGGGTTACTCACCTGAAAGATAGCCTTAAACTGCCCGTTGTTGGAAGTCAGAAATTGGTCCTGATGGAGCTGATCATTTATAGACAAGAAGTTCTTCATAATTCTGAAAGAGACAAACAACTAAATCTGTGACGTTGCATTGACCGTGTGCGTTTTTGGCATTTCTTGTATGCTGCACCAGTAATTTGTAACTGAATAGTAGCTCTACTTTTGATTCTGACATTGAAATAATAAAATAAAAATACATTTGTAATGATCCACCTCAGTTCATAACTAGAATGAGCATGATGTACCAATTATGAACAGATTTAAGCATCCTGTAGTGACTCTGCATCAAACTATTATTGCTCAGTAATGTATTCTCTATTACAAATAGATAAATAAACCTATAATAACTTACACAAGTAATTACATTAAACTACTCTTGCTCAGTAATGTATAACTCCATCAGCATACTTACAGTCTTGAATGTCACACCAACCTGTCTGTGAGAAGCAGTGAAGGAGGTGAAATTCAGGTCTTTATATCTGGTAGGCCCGCTGCCCCTAGGTAGCTTCTCCTAATTGCAGGATTGGAGTCTGGTGTGTGGGAGTCAGGGTTCCAGCTGCCTCTCATCTACCACAATCAACCTCTGCTTCATTTACCCGTCATTCCTCCACTCTGCATCACAGTTCAATCACACTCCTGAATGAAATTCTTATTCATGTATTCACTGTCAGCTGATTTATAGATGGGGAAAGAAAAAAGAAACCTTTTTTGCAACAAAGTTTGTGTGTGTGTGTGTGTGTGTGTGTGTGTGTGTGTGTGTGTGTATAAAGAGTTGTGATTTAATGAGAACAATGTCACAATATTTTAAGAAAAGAACTCATAATAAAAACAAATAACTACATGATTTGTAGGCTTTAGTTAAAGTAAAATCAGTATTTTAGGGGTTAGGCTCTAAAATGAGCACCAAACTTTTTGAGTTACGGTTACGCCACAAGATGTCACACTAATCTTACTGCAGTCTGTATTCTTCACCTTGCATGGATATTCCTGTGTATGGTTACATGGAACAACTGCATATAAAAATACTGTTAACATGCTCTTTTAATATTAAATAATGCTCCTCTCCATGGTAATTTTCTGGACGGAGACTTTGAAATGTCAGCTTTAAATGCCAACAGGCTAAATCCCTCCTTAGACACATTTTGCAGACATGTTAACACCAAAATTACCACCACTGTTGTTGGAGTCCAGAAGATCAGAGAAAATCTGGACTGGAACAGAGGAACGCTGTCGTTCTCTGATTCTGATGCTAAAACACACACACACACACACACCCACACACACAAACACACCTTCACACACACTTTCACTGAGGGCTGCTCCCTTTTAGTCGATTAGTCGACTAATCGGTCGTTTTGGTCTTAGTCAACTTAGATCTCTTTAGTCCATTAGTCATGTTTGATGCTGTTTTCATTCTGAATTACTTATTTCCAAGAAACGTACGAGCACATCTCTGGTAAACACAAGAATTAAAGTGGCGCTTTTGCATGAATCTTTGCGGAGAAACTCAGATTTACAGATCTGTCGATTAAATCAACTAATCGATTAGTCGATACAATTGAATGAGGGTTAGTCAACTTAGAATTTCTTCAATTGAGCACAGCCCTAGTTTCCATTCATGATGAGGTGAATATATCACCATTAAAGATGTGTGACAGTGGAACAGAGCAGTTAGAGATAAATATATTCATGATGTTGTTTATTTCTTAAATGGAAAAGTCACTGAATGTATCCTCTCCCTAGTATCCTCCTGCTGTTGCATTATTACAAAGATACGTTCCTTTTTTGTCACTCTTGTTCAGTTGGACAATCTGCTTTTGGTTTCTGTTGTCACCTTTTTCATATAGAATGTCAAATGATTTCATGAAGTTTCTGATCTTTTGGGTTGTTTACTCTTTTTCTTTTTAATATTGATCCTGTTTCATTTGTTTCATTTCATTTCTTATTTTGACTTTGTGTGTGGAGCAACCCAGTCTCACGTCAGTTCGTGATGGCATCACGAAAATAAATCTATTAGAACATGATACCATCACGATATTGTGAAGATTTACGTGTTGGGGTCGCGTTTTTAAAACTAATGTATTTCAATGGGAAGCATCTTACGTAATCGCAGCATGAATCTTTCTGCCAGTCGGGCTGCAGCAGAGAAGCTGGATACAGCTTTGATATTATTGGTATTTTTAGCCCAATAACCGCTGTTTTAATCAACATTTATTCAGCAGATCTTATCACGGTTTATATGTATTTCTTTTAATGTTATTATTTCGGTCCATTTCGAACGCTACATCTATCAACATTTATTTAGCTGTTATCATGGTATGCATTTCTTGATTTTAATATTATTTCGGTCTTATTACCGGTGAAATATTTCAGTAAATAAGACAGAACAGTAGGCTACGATATGAGCCGAGCTGGGCGCATTCAAAGCCGATGTCCCACAATGCAATGCGGGCATTCATTCACAGAATCAGACAGCGATCAGCGGGTCTTTAACGCCTGTATCGCTTCAATGTACGTAAGGGATAACGTAGAGCGAGGCGGTTGTTATAGCGAATACAACTTTCTGACAGTTTAGCATCTCTGATGCCAACCACAATTCGGTCCCTTATTAACGGTTCTCTCAGGGCCCCGAATTCACAATGCTCAGCCAGTGTGTGTACCGCAGTTATAAAGGACTCGACACTCTCACCGGGCTCTTGGCTCAGTCTGTTGAAGCATGCTCTTTCGAAGATAACGTTCTGCTTGCTAACACAATGTGCCGTGAACGCGTTGTAAGACTTCTGTTCGTCCGTGAGGGGGTAAAACTTTAAGAATATCTTCGGTGTCATCGCCGGCTGCATACACGAAGGCATTCACTTGAAACTCTTGCGACAGTTTATCCAGTCCCGACGCTATTCTGTAGCGTTCAAAGCGTTTGATCCGTCCCGGCCATTCATTAGCATCGGAGAAGTTGAACTTGCCTGGCGGCGCTAGCTGTGGAGCTAACTGTTGCGCCGACATTTCTCCATACATTGTTTTTGCTTCCTCGGACAATTACTTTTCTTAATCAGGTTTAGTTTGCCTCTTCTGTCCTTCTCCACTCGATCCCGTTTCCGACACCATGTTAAGTTAGGAGTGTATTCAAAACTAAATTCAGACACAGAGCTGTGTGTATTCAAGTCAACATTTACTTGAACTTGTGGGTCTTCCAAAACACTCCGTCACACTATAGGTCCCTTTACACAATTAGTTCCGTTTTCACTGCAGTACCCAGAGCTCTTTCACCAGGGATATGCTCTTGAACACAACCAAACTATATAAACATTTTTACATTATATAACAACCTGGTCTCACTCAAAAGTGTACAAATAACACGGGTTTACACTCGTGCAATGTGTACGCCAAAGTCAAATTCTTCGTGCAGTACATACGTGGAGCGGTCCAATTACAGTAAGGGAGACCGGTGCGTTTTATATGCACGCGGCTCGCGTCGCCACGTTGCACGTTATCACGAGACTGACGTACTATTGAGAGAACGTCACGCCAAAAAATAAATAAAAAATGGTTGGGTTTAGGAAAAGAATGCAGGGAAAGGCTTTAGTAACACAAGAAAGTGACAAAAACAGGGCACATAACCACAAAAACACGCTAATAAACGGTTGGGTTTAGGGAAGAAATATTGGGGAAGGCTTAACAAAAAAACGGCTGAAAATCACCACACGCAGGACGCAAACCCCGATCTCCCAGGTGAAAGTCCTGTGTTTTACCCATCCACCACCCGAACCAACCTCCTTATGTGGTCCCACGTCCCTTTATACTATACGTGAGCAAGATCCGTGTGCATATAAAACGCACCGGTCTCCGTTACAGTTATTGGAGCGCTCCACGTATCTACTGCACGCACATTTTGACTTCGGCGTACACATTGCACGCATTTTAAAAGTGAGAAACTAGTGTTATCTGTACGCTTTTGACTGAGCTGTATGTAAAGTGTAGGCCTACTTTATGTTTTTAAGCTCAGTTCTTTGAACTGATGGACCAAAATATTGGCATTTCTTACCAAGACTTACTTTGGTACAACTGCCATTATTCTTTGATATTTGCATTACAAATAAAACCATCACAAAAAGAAAATAATTTACAGTGAGAAAACATGCTTTTGATTCCAGATTACATAGCAGGTAGTTTTATTGTAATTCACACTGACATTCAAAGATGACTTGTACTTGCAAACCATTCAATTTAACAAAGCTTTGTGAGGTCATGTGAAGACATAATTTCATCATGAGCTCCAAACTCTTTGAAAGTTTCTGGTCAACTCCAGTTTGCCGCCATCGGTCAGCTCAAGGCGGCACATTTCGCACGGACTATTGATGTACGTCCCTGAGCTCCACTTGGCTTGGCCATGCTGGTTGTAAACGACCAGGTTGCCGTCAGCCTGCATGAGCACGTGCACAGCACCTGATCCATCAGTGCCTGAGGCCCACACAGGCCGGTTGCCAGAGTCATAGACGACAAAGTTACCATCTCCCTGCAGGCAGAAACAGAGACATTTAACGGATACCCAAACAATCATACCAAAATATAGAGTGAGCATTTCATTTTAGAGAGTTACTCACCTGAAAGATAGCCTTAAACTGCCCATTGTTGGAAGTCAGAAATTGGTCCTGATGGAGCTGATCATTTATAGACAAGAAGTTCTTCATGATTCTGAAAGAGACAAACCACTAACTCTGTGACGTTGCATTGACAGTGTGCGTTTTTGGCATTTCTTGTATGCTGCACCAGTAATTTGTAACTGAATAGTAGCTCTACTTTTGATTCTGACATTGAAATAATAAAATAAAAATACATTTGTAATGATCCACCTCAGTTCATAACTAGAATGAGAATGATGTACCAATTATGAACAGATTTAAGCATCCTGTAGTGACTCTGCATCAAACTATTATTGCTCAGTAATGTATTCTCTATTACAAATAGATAAATAAACCTATAATAACTTACACAAGTAATTACATTAAACTACTCTTGCTCAGTAATGTATAACTCCATCTACAGCATGACTTACAGTTTGCTGTCATGCGCCAGTCTGTCTGTGAGAGCAGTGTGGAAGTGAAGGTCTTTATATCTGGTAGGCCCGCTGCCCCTAGGTAGCTTCTCTTCTCTAATTGCAGTGCGATTGGAGTCTGGTGTGTGGGAGTCAGGGTTCCAGCTGCCTCTCATCTACCACAATCAACCTCTGCTTCATTTACCCGTCATTCCTCCACTCTGCATCACAGTTCAATCACACTCCTGAATGAAATTCTTATTCATGTATTCACTGTCAGCTGATTTATAGATGGGGAAAGAAAAAAGAAACCTTTTTTGCAACAAAGTTTGTGTGTGTGTGTGTGTATAAAGAGTTGTGATTTAATGAGAACAATGTCACAATATTTTAAGAAAAGAACTCATAATAAAAACAAATAACTACATGATTTGTAGGCTTTAGTTAAAGTAAAATCAGTATTTTAGGGGTTAGGCTCTAAAATGAGCACCAAACTTTTTGAGTTACGGTTACGCCACAAGATGTCACACTAATCTTACTGCAGTCTGTATTCTTCACCTTGCATGGATATTCCTGTGTATGGTTACATGGAACAACTGCATATAATAATACTGTTAACATGCTCTTTTAATATTAAATAATGCTTCTCTCCATGGTAATTTTCTGGACGGAGACTTTAAAATGTCAGCTTTAAATGCCAACAGGCTAAATCCCTCCTTAGACACATTTTGCAGACATGTTAACACCAAAATTACCACCACTGTTGTTGGAGTCCAGAAGATCAGAGAAAATCTGGACTGGAACAGAGGAACGCTGTCGTTCTCTGATTCTGATGCTAAAACACACACACACACACACACCCACACACACAAACACACCTTCACACACACTTTCACTGAGGGCTGCTCCCTTTTAGTCGATTAGTCGACTAATCGGTCGTTTTGGTCTTAGTCAACTTAGATCTCTTTAGTCCATTAGTCATGTTTGATGCTGTTTTCATTCTGAATTACTTATTTCCAAGAAACGTACGAGCACATCTCTGGTAAACACAAGAATTAAAGTGGCGCTTTTGCATGAATCTTTGCGGAGAAACTCAGATTTACAGATCTGTCGATTAAATCAACTAATCGATTAGTCGATACAATTGAATGAGGGTTAGTCAACTTAGAATTTCTTCAATTGAGCACAGCCCTAGTTTCCATTCATGATGAGGTGAATATATCACCATTAAAGATGTGTGACAGTGGAACAGAGCAGTTAGAGATAAATATATTCATGATGTTGTTTATTTCTTAAAGGGAAAAGTCACTGAATGTATCCTCTCCCTAGTATCCTCCTGCTGTTGCATTATTACAAAGATACGTTCCTTTTTTGTCACTCTTGTTCAGTTGGACAATCTGCTTTTTGTTTCTGTTGTCACCTTTTTCATATAGAATGTCAAATGATTTCATGAAGTTTCTGATCTTTTGGGTTGTTTACTCTTTTTCTTTTTAATATTGATCCTGTTTCATTTGTTTCATTTCATTTCTTATTTTGACTTTGTGTGGAGCAACCCAGTCTCACGTCAGTTCGTGATGGCATCACGAAAATAAATCTATTAGAACATGATACCATCACGATATTGTGAAGATTTACGTGTTGGGGTCGCGTTTTTAAAACTAATGTATTTCAATGGGAAGCATCTTACGTAATCGCAGCATGAATCTTTCTGCCAGTCGGGCTGCAGCAGAGAAGCTGGATACAGCTTTGATATTATTGGTATTTTTAGCCCAATAACCGCTGTTTTAATCAACATTTATTCAGCAGATCTTATCACGGTTTATATGTATTTCTTTTAATGTTATTATTTCGGTCCATTTCGAACGCTACATCTATCAACATTTATTTAGCTGTTATCATGGTATGCATTTCTTGATTTTAATATTATTTCGGTCTTATTACCGGTGAAATATTTCAGTAAATAAGACAGAACAGTAGGCTACGATATGAGCCGAGCTGGGCGCATTCAAAGCCGATGTCCCACAATGCAATGCGGGCATTCATTCACAGAATCAGACAGCGATCAGCGGGTCTTTAACGCCTGTATCGCTTCAATGTACGTAAGGGATAACGTAGAGCGAGGCGGTTGTTATAGCGAATACAACTTTCTGACAGTTTAGCATCTCTGATGCCAACCACAATTCGGTCCCTTATTAACGGTTCTCTCAGGGCCCCGAATTCACAATGCTCAGCCAGTGTGTGTACCGCAGTTATAAAGGACTCGACACTCTCACCGGGCTCTTGGCTCAGTCTGTTGAAGCATGCTCTTTCGAAGATAACGTTCTGCTTGCTAACACAATGTGCCGTGAACGCGTTGTAAGACTTCTGTTCGTCCGTGAGGGGGTAAAACTTTAAGAATATCTTCGGTGTCATCGCCGGCTGCATACACGAAGGCATTCACTTGAAACTCTTGCGACAGTTTATCCAGTCCCGACGCTATTCTGTAGCGTTCAAAGCGTTTGATCCGTCCCGGCCATTCATTAGCATCGGAGAAGTTGAACTTGCCTGGCGGCGCTAGCTGTGGAGCTAACTGTTGCGCCGACATTTCTCCATACATTGTTTTTGCTTCCTCGGACAATTACTTTTCTTAATCAGGTTTAGTTTGCCTCTTCTGTCCTTCTCCACTCGATCCCGTTTCCGACACCATGTTAAGTTAGGAGTGTATTCAAAACTAAATTCAGACACAGAGCTGTGTGTATTCAAGTCAACATTTACTTGAACTTGTGGGTCTTCCAAAACACTCCGTCACACTATAGGTCCCTTTACACAATTAGTTCCGTTTTCACTGCAGTACCCAGAGCTCTTTCACCAGGGATATGCTCTTGAACACAACCAAACTATATAAACATTTTTACATTATATAACAACCTGGTCTCACTCAAAAGTGTACAAATAACACGGGTTTACACTCGTGCAATGTGTACGCCAAAGTCAAATTCTTCGTGCAGTACATACGTGGAGCGGTCCAATTACAGTAAGGGAGACCGGTGCGTTTTATATGCACGCGGCTCGCGTCGCCACGTTGCACGTTATCACGAGACTGACGTACTATTGAGAGAACGTCACGCCAAAAAATAAATAAAAAATGGTTGGGTTTAGGAAAAGAATGCAGGGAAAGGCTTTAGTAACACAAGAAAGTGAAAAACAGCTGGCACATAACCAAAAACAAGCAAATAAACGGTTAGGGGTAGGCTGAAAATCACCACACGCAGGACGCAAACCCCGATCTCCCAGGTGAAAGTCCTGTGTTTTACCCATCCACCACCCGAACCAACCTCCTTATGTGGTCCCACGTCCCTTTATACTATACGTGAGCAAGATCCGTGTGCATATAAAACGCACCGGTCTCCATTACAGTTATTGGAGCGCTCCACGTATCTACTGCACGCACATTTTGACTTCGGCGTACACATTGCACGTATTTTAAAAGTGAGAAACTAGTGTTATCTGTACGCTTTTGACTGAGCTGTATGTAAAGTGTAGGCCTACTTTATGTTTTTAAGCTCAGTTCTTTGAACTGATGGACCAAAATATTGGCATTTCTTACCAAGACTTACTTTGGTACAACTGCCATTATTCTTTGATATTTGCATTACAAATAAAACCATCACAAAAAGAAAATAATTTACAGTGAGAAAACATGCTTTTGATTCCAGATTACATAGCAGGTAGTTTTATTGTAATTCACACTGACATTCAAAGATGACTTGTACTTGCAAACCATTCAATTTAACAAAGCTTTGTGAGGTCATGTGAAGACATAATTTCATCATGAGCTCCAAACTCTTTGAAAGTTTCTGGTCAACTCCAGTTTGCCGCCATCGGTCAGCTCAAGACGGCACATTTCGCACGGACTATTGATGTACGTCCCTGAGCTCCACTTGGCTTGGCCATGCTGGTTGTAAACGACCAGGTTGCCGTCAGCCTGCATGAGCACGTGGACAGCACCTGATCCATCAGTGCCTGAGGCCCACACAGGCCGGTTGCCAGAGTCATAGACGACAAAGTTACCATCTCCCTGCAGGCAGAAACAGAGACATTTAACGGATACCCAAACAATCATACTAAAATATAGAGTGAGCATTTCATTTTAGAGAGTTACTCACCTGAAAGATAGCCTTAAACTGCCCGTTGTTGGAAGTCAGAAATTGGTCCTGATGGAGCTGATCATTTATAGACAAGAAGTTCTTCATAATTCTGAAAGAGACAAACAACTAACTCTGTGACGTTGCATTGACCGTGTGCGTTTTTGGCATTTCTTTTGTGCTGCACCAGTAATTTTTAACTGAATAGTAGCTCTACTTTTGATTTTGACATTGAAATAATAAAATAAAAATACATTTGTAATGATCCACCTCAGTTCATAACTAGAATGAGCATGATGTACCAATTATGAACAGATTTAAGCATCCTGTAGTGACTCTGCATTAAACTTTTATTGCTCAGTAACGTATTCTCTATTACAAATAGATAAACCTATAATAAATTACACAAGTACTTACATTAAACACATAAACTACTCTTGCTCAGTAAAGTATAACTCCATCAGCATACTTACAGTCTTGAACGTCACACCAGTCTGTCTGTGAGAAGCAGTGAAGGAGGTGAAATTCAGGTCTTTATATCTGGTAGGCCCGCTGCCCCTAGGTAGCTTCTCCTAATTGCAGGATTGGAGTCTGGTGTGTGGGAGTCAGGGTTCCAGCTGCCTCTCATCTACCACAATCAACCTCTGCTTCATTTACCCGTCATTCCTCCACTCTGCGTCACAGTTCAATCACACTCCTGAATGAAATTCTTATTCATGTATTCGCTGTCAGCTGATTTATAGATGGGGAAAGCAAAAATAAACCTTCTTTACTGCAACAAAGTTATTGTGTGTGTGTGTGTGTGTGTGTGTGTGTGTGTGTGTGTGTGTGTGTGTGTGTGTGTGTGTGTGTGTGTGTGTAAAGAGTTGTGATTTAATGAGAATAACGTCACAATATTTTAAGAAAAAAGTCATAATAAAAACAAATAACTACATGATTTTTAGGCTTTAGTTAAAGTAAAATCAGTATTTTAGGGGTTAGGCTCTAAAACGAGTTACGGTTACGCCACAAGATGTCACACTAATCTTACTGCAGTCTGTATTCTTCACCTTGTATGGATATTCCTGTGTATGGTTACATGGAACAACTGCACATAAACAAACTGTAAAAATACAAAAAAAATTAAATTAAAATGTTCTTTTAATATTAAATAATGCTTCTCTCCATGCTAATTTTCTGGACGGAGACTTTGAAATGTCAGATTTAAATGGCAACAGGCTAAATCCCTCCTTAGACACATTTTGCAGACTTGTTAACACCAAAATTAAAAGGATTTCAAAAACAAAGAAAACACTCAATGCATGATGACTTGACAAAGGTGAAGAGAGACGCTTTGAAAGACTTACAATCACACAATAATCTCATTATAAAACCAGCTGATAAAGGAGGGGAGGTTGCGGTACAGGATGTATCAGATCATTGAACCAAAATTGAGAGACAACTGAGAGATACAGGTGCAGTAGCCATGGGCAGTATGAGAATAATAAAGTGTTTTGTTTTAACATTAAAACATCTAAACTTACTAAACAAAAAAGCCTGTCCAGATGAATCAGTAATTTATATCAAGATTTTTATTCATTTTGAAATCAAATGGGAACTAAAAGCAGGTGCTCAGTAAACTCTGAAGTCCAGTGGACACTCCTGAAGGCATCAAGCCACTAACTGTGTTTATAGAGATCTGGTTTTGAGGGATAATATAAACTAATTTAGAATCTGTTTAGCTATTGTTGCAACAAACAGTGATGACACGTGGCCCCCAAAATGCTGCTGTGTTACAGTGTAATTTTTGTTATCCTTTATTTTGTGACAATTAACAAACATTCAATAAATCAACCTCACACACACACATATATATGTATACATATATATATACATATATATATATACATATACATACATATATACATATATATGTACATAAACATATATATACATACATATATATACATATATATATACACATATACATACATATATACATATATATGTACATATACATATATATACATACATATATATACATATATATATACACATATACATACATATATACATATATATGTACATATACATATATATACATATATATATATATATACACACATATATATACACACATATATATATATGTGACGGGTCACAACTGTATGTGATGAAATGCAGCTCCACACTACTGTCGCTCCTACACATCAGAGGCAGCCAGGTGGATTACAGGGGTCTTTATTACACCGTATCTTCCTTATTGCTCTGTAACACAGTACAGCAGTGGTATGTCAATCGCATTGGTCTCAGGATAACCGTCACTGCGCTTCCCGCATCACTGTGTGTGATTTCATAACTGGATGTGATCGTATAGTGGATATTACCTGATATATTCTAATACATTACAATGCCTTAGACTACATTGTATTCACAGTTGCACAATCAAATATATCTCCATATGTACTGACATTATATTGGTGAAAACACCACCCAGTAATCCATTTTATAATATAAGAAAAAGGCAGAAAAACCCATTCGCCATTAAACATGAGGTAAGCATAAACACAGCACAGGTATACGTCATACACACCTAATCAACAGGCTGCTTCACTAACTATGAGCTAGCCAAACTAGCGTGAGCTACTTAACAGTTAGAAAGAGCTGCTCACGCGGACGAACAATAATTGCAATGAAACATCATGAAAACTAACACAGAAATGCATAGGATATTACCTGTAACACAGTACAGCAGTGGTATGTCAATCGCATTGGTCTCAGGATAACCGTCTAAACAAAACACGGAACAGATGCAAATGATTATGCTAGGCTAACACTGACAATGTACGTTTCAGTAAGTCTCTAAAATATCATTTTAAAGACTAGATAGCTTATAGTCTGGGCTCAGGACAGTTAGCTAACGTCAATATATGTACATTATATGGTAAAATACAAAGTATGAACATTTGAAATCTCACAAAATTATTAATTATCCCGGACATGCGGGAGAACGTGACCTACCACTGCGCTTCCCGCATCACTGTGTAGTTCCGTAAACACCGACCCACAATGCTATAACCACCACCGAACAATAGGAGGTGGCACTGTTGCCCGCTTTTGCCATAATAAACCAAGTATATTCAACCTACCACACACACACACACACACACACATACACACACACACACACACACATACACACACACATACACACACACACACACAAACACACACACACACACACACACACACACACACACACATACAAGACAGACAAAGAGAAGACAGAGACACACACAGACAAGAAACAAGAGAGAGAAACAGAGACAGAGAGAGACACACACAGCAGAGAGAGACAGAGAGAGACAAGAGACACACAAGACAGAGACAAGACAAGAGACAGAGAGACAGGCACACAAAGACAGAGACACAGAGAGACACAGAGCACACAGACAGAGACACAGGCACAGCAGGAGAAAAGAAAGAGAGGCAGGAGAGAGAGAGAGAAAAGAGAAAGGAAAGAGGAGAGAGAGAGAGAAAAAAAAAGAAAGAGAGGAAGACAGAGGAGAGAAGAAAGAGGAGAAGAAAGAGAAAGAAAGGAGAGAGAGAGAGAGAAAGAGAGAGGAGACAGGAGAGAGAGAGAGAAGAAAGAGGAAAAGAGGAAAAAGAAAGAAGGAAAGAAAAAAAAAAGAAGAGGAGAAGAAAAGAGAGAGAAAGAGAAAAGAAGAAAGGAAAAGAGAAGAAGAAAAAAGAGAGAAATAGAAAGGAAGAAGGAAGAAAAAAAAAGAAAAGAAAGGAAAAAAAGGAAAGGAAAGGAAGGAGGAAAAGGAAGGTTAAAAAAGGGGAGTGACAAGAAGAGACAGAAAGGACGAATAGTGGGAAGATAGACCTAAATCGGAAAAGGAAAACACCAAACCAAAGCAGAAAAAAAAAAAAAAATTGTATAATTAACACATGGAGCTAAACTGAAACCAAAAAAAAAGAGAGGGGCGACAAAGCAACCTGACTCAAGGGCTCATTCCTCTACTGACAACACTTGATTCACTTTTATCAATCAATATTTTAAAGGGAAGTGCTTTTCTTTTCTACGATCTAAATAATCTATATAGGCCTACATCTCCAAACACTTTATAGCTTATTTAATAGTCTGAATGTTTACTGTTGAGTAAAATAAAGTTGGAACAGCGCTGATTTTAATAGCCATGTATGTTTTAAGTAATAAATTGTATGCTGCAACCGGGTTATGAAAATAGGAATGAATGTATATGACTAAGGAATAGGTCCAGACTGACCCTTCCTCTCTCCCTGTCTCTTGCATATAGATTAGATTTAAACAAACTATTATCATATAAAGAGAAACCTTCTGCTACGCAGCAGGAAATAACCTGCTTCCTTCAGTCTCCAACCTCCTGGTGCCTTAGTCTGGGTTAGGACAATAGAATGTTAATTCATGTAAACTTGTGAGACTTAACATCTGCATGATAGAACCTATTGATCTGTGGGTACAAATGACCCCTGGGGCAGAGTTTAGAGCATGTCCTTCCTAACTGGACAGCGAAGAAACCAACAAAATGCGTCCAACCATGCCAACGAAGAGCCTATGAGGAAGGATCTTCCTCACGAAGGAGAAAAGTAACCGCCCCTGGGATTGGAGGAATAAATCAGGGGGCCGACAGGGGTTCGGCGCGAAATAGATGTGGAAACGTTAAATGTTGATGTTAAACAACTATTATCAAGGCCCGCTGCAGCGTAATTCTCTGTATTTTGACTCATCATTTTTATTAATACATCTTTGTGTTAACCTTTCATTTGGACCCCAGCTTCTTCAGAGATTCTGAAACACGTAGATTCTCTACATTAGCCTACCAAGCACATTATAACACGATCACCAACAATTTTTGTCTATCAGTTTATTAGTTTATTGACAGCAGTCACGTTTTAATAAAAGTTCGAAGTTTGGTTTAAAAAGTCGAACAAAAGGTTTTAAAGGGTTATGTTGCTAAAACATTTCTCGTCCAAAACGAGTTCATGATCAATAAATTATATTCATTGATTTTATATCAATTAACAGTGTTAGTTCTGTGGAATGATTGAAGATAAAGTGGCGACTGTGACAACCCTGCTGTTGTGAAAATATAGCCTTCGTTATGGATCAAAGTGGCGTTCGCTTTTGTCTGTTAAAAGACAAGAAAATAAGAACATTTTGTCATTACTTTCTTGATCATGCACGCTACATAAGCTCTTAATAACTGCTGGTATGATTGTAAGCAACAGGCCTGTCAGAGGGAAGTGTTTGCTGCAGATTAACAGCAGCTGTGAATGTAAATGCAGAGCTCCATCTACAGGCGTAGATGTGTCATTACAACCACCACAATTTATACATAGTACATTTGTGCACCTTCAATTTATGTCAACAAAGGTGCTGACCGCTGACAGGCTGAGATTGTTGTTCCAAGTGCCTGACTTGGAAACACAGGTTAAAGATCAAATTTTTTAATTTGTCAAGGTGGGAAAAAAAAATGAAAAATTAGATATTTGAACCCATTTTTCTGTTTTTCCAAATGTCCGTTTGTGCTTAGAAAATTGAACTGATAAGCGTTACACTGACCGAGGGTGACCTTTTGGTTAAAGAGCAAAACAAACAGAAAAACATCCCCCAAATTGCTATCGCCAAACCCACCAGACTCCATTCAAATAAACAATCATTTTATCATCGTAAAACACACTTTGTTCAATGTCGACAGAAACTAAATAAAACTATCAAAAGCTGTCTTGGTTCCCACTGTTCCAACAATCACCACAAGTTAGTAATCATAATATATATTGGATGGGTCACATCCCCCCCAATATTTTAATATTCTCAATATATTGATAGGTTAAAATATATTGCTTTTCTACGACAGGCAGCTATGCACCGCTGTCCGGAATAATCATTAGCAAATTTGTATGATCATCATAACTAAACTTTTAAGCAATTATTATTACAACCATTTCTAGTGGCCCATATACAGTGTAGCTTAGGCCTACTGCAGTTCTTACGTTACTGTAGGTTATTCAAGTGGTGTTGCTATACCCCAGCCGAAGCTGTTGCACCACTGCTGTGGGCAGGCTACCGTCCCTTTTCAGATGTATTCAAAAGTGGAAAACTAGAATGTAATATGAATGTTATGTAGGCTATTTCACTGTTGTTATTAAAAGGACAATTTTATTAATGGACAATTGTCTCACAGTGTTTTGTTGAATTCTTGTCAACATGTTAGCTAGCTAATGTTAGCATATATCCTTTGTATTAGCACGTACAGGACATGCATGAAATCCAAAGTCAACGGGAATACTTCATTTTGCGCGGGAACTGGGTAGATTTGGTCCCCCCCCCCAATGTTCACTTCATGCTTGCGGCCTTGAATCACCACTCTGGTTTGTTTGAAATAAATCCTTAATTTACCAATTTACATGTGAAAATATTTAGGTTTTGTACGCTAAAATGATTGTTTATTTGAACGGAGTCTGGTGGAGTTTGGTGATGGTGATTTCGGAGCAGTTTCATGTTAAACAAAAAGGATTTTACTCCTTAAAAGGTCTATCTCTGTTGGGCTCCATTCCATAATGTTGTCAGACACTTAGAATTAATTTAGACACCAAGGCATGGGGGAATAGGGTGCAGGTAGAAAACCCCCCGAAACTACCCTTTAAGAAATGGAAAGTGAAATAATTTGATTGATAATTTTAATTATTGTTAGTCTTTCTTTCTTTCTTTCTTTCTTTCTTTCTTTCTTTCTTTCTTTCTTTCTTTCTTTCTTTCTTTCTTTCTTTCTTTTTTGGATCAAATGTCATTGAGAAAAATCTTGAATGAACTGAAGCTTGCTGTACTACTAATTTGTTATCTCTGTTAAAGGGTTAAGTACATAATATCACTAATAATAATAATAATAATAATAATATGTTAAGATAAGAAGCTGTATTTCTCCCAGGAGAGAAATCTTTCTTCAGACAAGAACAATGATGAGTTAAATATATATACAGATAATATATAGATAATAAAATATCAACATTAGAAAGTTATACAGTAAACCGGTGTGTTTTATTGTGATGTAATGCAAAACAATAGTGGTGTTTTCTGATCATCCAAATTAAAGTTACACAGATTATTTGGAATGCGTATTTAAATATGGATCAGGATGCAAAATACATTTTTGTAAGCATAATGTTCAGTTGAACACTTTGATCAGCAGAGGGCGCTAAAGCATCAGCAAAACAGTCCTGCTGCAAGTTCCTCTCCTCAAAACCAACACACTCTCACTCCCATGGCGTAAAATACGGACACCTGGTCAGGTGCCTCTGGCGTTGTTATTGACGCTAAAATTCTCCTTTAGAATCATATCTAAACACGCTTTATCTAAACGCACTTTATCGGGACTATTGGCGTCACTTTTGATGCTCTGGGTCGGAATGTACGTTTAACTGACAACAACAGGCAGCGAGGTTTAGGAAAAGATCCTGGGAGGGCTTATAACAGGTACGTTTCAGTGACACGCGGGACAACAACGGGACAGTTGGGTTTAGGAAAAGATCGTGGGTGGGGTTATAAAAATGAACGTTTCAGTGACACATGGGACATGAACCCCGGTCTCCTGGGTGAAAGTCCTGTATTGTTTGACCCATCCTGAAGTCTCTTTTATATAGACCTTAGTGGTCCCCTAATACTGTATCTGAAGTCTCTTTTATATAGACCTTAGTGGTCCCCTAATACTGTAACTGAAGTCTCTTTTATATAGACCTTAGTGGTCCCCTAATACTGTAACTGAAGTCTCTTTTATATAGACCTTAGTGGTCCCCTAATACTGTATCTGAAGTCTCTTTTATATAGACCTTAGTGGTCCCCTAATACTGTATCTGAAGTCTCTTTTATATAGACCTTAGTGGTCCCCTAACACTGTATCTGAAGTCTCTTTTATATAGACCTTAGTGGTTCCCTAATACTGTATCTGAAGTCTCTTTTATATAGACCTTAGTGGTTCCCTAATACTGTATCTGAAGTCTCTTTTATATAGACCTTAGTGGTCCCCTAATACTGTATCTGAAGTCTCTTTTATATAGACCTTAGTGGTCCCCTAATACTGTATCTGAAGTCTCTTTTATATAGACCTTAGTGGTCCCCTAATACTGTATCTGAAGTCTCTTTTATATAGACCTTAGTGGTCCCCTAATACTGTATCTGAAGTCTCTTTTATATAGACCTTAGTGGTCCCCTAATACTGTATCTGAAGTCTCTTTTATATAGGCCTTAGTGGTCCCCTAATACTGTATCTGAAGTCTCTTTTATATAGACCTTAGTGGTCCCCTAATACTGTATCTGAAGTCTCTTTTATATAGGCCTTAGTGGTCCCCTAATACTGTATCTGAAGTCTCTTTTATATAGGCCTTAGTGGTCCCCTAATACTGTATCTGAAGTTCTCTTTCTTTAAGAGATTATTCAGCTGGTGCAGAACTAGAGCCAGCCAGTCCCACAATGAGCTTTCCTTAGGATGTGCCATTTCTGTGTCTGTAGCTATTGAGGAGGAGCAAGGGGGGGCAAGGTGGAGGGTGGGGGTGTGGCCTTGACCAACTGCCACTTTGCTCGTTTGAAAGCCATGATGTCTCTCTCTCATGGGTGGGCCAAATTCTCTGGGTGGGCAAAGCAGAGAAACCTTTCCCCTTATGACCTCATAAAGAGAAGATTCCAGGTCGGCCCATCTGAGCTTTCATTTTCTCAAAGGCAGATCAGGATACACAGGGCTCGGTTTACACCTATCACCATTTCTAGCCACTGGGGGACCATAGGCAGGCTGGAGGAACTCATATTAATATTAAAAAACCTCATAAAGTGAAATTTTCATAGCATGGGACCTTTAAAGCGCAGCAGCTGCTCTGCCCGGTGCGCTCCATACACATGTTGAAGGGGGCTTTTTGCGTTGTATCTGGTGCTGAGAGGCACTGCCCAAGCGTCCGTATTTTACGAGTTAGGAGTGAGAACGGGTTGTCAAAACACACAACACCATTTAACTTGTGTTAATGTAGATGCATTGATTTGGTTTTTCTAATGTTGCAACTGTCAGTGACTCCCTACAGGCAGGCGTGGCAGGCAGACGTAGGCCTGGGCAAACAGGTTGATGTTCAGCGGGTTGCCATCCAGACGGATATCCTCCAGGTTACGGCGGATGAAGTTGAGATCATGACTGTTACAAAAGGTGTCCTCGTGCAGAGACTGAATGTTGTTATTCTGATTGGGGAACAAGGACATTTCTGTTGAAGTTTTCACAAGGAAAGTGTATTAAAGTGCATTAAACATTTATTGAGGGACAGCGTTGACTTTACATAGCATGCCCTAATTAAAAATACAAAATTGCAGAGTGCAAAGTGCACAGGATTAGAGGATAATGGGATGACTGCCACCTCGACCAAAGGCAGAATCAGGGAATTATAAGGTATGCTGTTACACCCTGCTACACCCTGCAGTGCCCTGCTACGCCATGAACTACTACATCTACTATTTCTAGTCATAGTTCCATTTTCTTTATAGTGACTATTATTGCCACTGTTCATCACAACCCCAACCGGCACCGTCAGACACCACCCACCAAGAGCCTGGGTCTGTCCCAGGTTTCTTCCTAAAAGGAAGTTTATCCTCGCCACTGTCACACTAAATGCTTTCTCCTGGGTGAATTACTGGAATTGTTGGGTCTTTGTAAATTATAGAGTGTGGTCTAGACCTACTCTATCTGTAAAGTGTCTTGAGATAACTCTTGTTATGATTTGATACTGTAAATAAGGTGGTTAGACGACAAAAACGTGTTTCATGCTTCTAGCTTTCGCGGCGGCGTGGACGGCGATATAACGAAACTGCAGCCTGGTGCGACATGCGGCCAGGCATACAATCAAAGGAGCCCTTTTACCACGCTTTGACCGACTGACCCTGCACACCATCCACAGGAAGAAAGAGGGAGAAAACACTAATTTTCTTCTTTATGTCTTTCTTATTAACACGTTCCTGAGTAAAAGAAATTAGGAAACTCGTCATAGTGTAGCCACTCCTCTGATGTATCTCTGTCTCGCTGTGCACCATGTATTGTAACCACGCAGACACCACAATGCAATGATTGCCTACAGAAGAGAAGAAGTTCATTCTTGGAGCCGCTCCGACCACTTTGACCACAATCAGTATGAACGAGAGGACGGTTTGCGGCGACCATGTGCGCCGACCGCACCCCCCTGTCTGCACTGAAAACAAGTAAGATGAAACACGTTTAAATCGTCCTTTGATTCTGTAGCCAGGCTAGGTCTGGGAAGGCTGGGCTGGGGGATTTCTTTTCTATATATTTCTATGTCTGTGACTATGTTTTACAGTGTTGCAGTGGCTGTTGCTGTTAATGCTGTTCTTAATTGATGTGATCTGGCTGCAAACTACCCTTTGGAGGCCTGAAAAAAGAAGAGGAATGAGATGAATGTGCTTCTACCTGAAGGTGTAACACTCTCAAGCCCAGTGGTAGAGGTGTAGGAATGTAATCCAGGTTATTGTTGGACAGATAGAGGAATTCCAGCTGGCTCATATCCTACATGGGGAGAAAAGAAACACTCCCATAACACAGTAATACATGAAACTATCCACAAGAGGGAGCCCCACACCCACTGAATATGAACTGTCTTGACCTTAAACAACCTATTAAATTTACTGAGTAAGACTTAATAAATTTTTCATGTTTTTCATTGTTTAATAAACCAGGATGGCTGCAGGCCTAAGGGGGTCAGAGAAAGCAGTAGGATCCCACCATAATTCACCAGGGGTTGCTGGAAAATGTATGTTCTAACTATCCACAGATACTAAGATGTATTATGCTGTTTGATAGTGCAGGATTACAAAGTATTGCCTGCACCTGTTGTTTTTCCCAAACTACTCCTGTATAGGTGTAGAAACTTTGTAAACTTTGTCGTAAAAGTATATGTAACGGATTTTCCCAAAGATATTGTTAGGCAAATACGTAAGTAATACCTCTCAATCATCCTTTATGACCCATTAGAAGTGTGTGGTAGTGTTTGTCTGCAGCAGGAGGCGACTCCAAAAAACCAAGACGTTGACAGCCAAATTGTCAAACTCAAGGCTTCAAAACAGTAGTCCACAAACCAATGGGTGACGTCATTGCTGCTACGTCCACTATTGTTCCGGTCTCTGATGTGCAGAGACCCTGCCCTCTGCCTGTGTTTTCTCTTGGTCAGTCAGGACGTTTATGGGTGGTAACAAAGAGCCTTTGGGCCACATCTATATTTCGACGACGTTTAATTTACTGGATTGTTCCAATGCCGCTGGAGGTTCCGCCGGATGTCCCTCATTTTCGTCCAGATGTCCGTTACCTTCCGCTCTCTTTCTTTTGGCATTCTAACCTCCGGTGGATTTCTAAGGACTATGGTTAACTGCTCCTCAGATCTCTGCAGGGTAAATCCAGACAGCTAGCTAGACTATCTGTCCAAAGTTTTGTGTTGCACGACTAAAACTACTTTTGAACGTACACGTTGCACCAAAAGAAGTTCCTTCCCGAGGCTATTTTGCAGAGGCAGCGTTGCTGCGTTCAAGTGTTTAGCACCGCCCAAGACGATTGTGATTGGTTTAAAGAAATGCCAATAAACCAGAGAATGTTGTGTGGACTAGCCAGACCTTCCTCCGCAGGAGAGATAGGTAGAGATGGGGAGATAGGTCTGGCAATGCGAGACTACTCCCAGCCAATAACAGCGTTCTCATTCCCCACCGCCACTTTGCCCCTCAGCGTCTCATACCGACACACAGGTGTAGCTACCTGACACAGACACACACAGACACAGGCTGAAGCTGTGCATTCACTCATAATCCAATAATGGGTCACCTTCCCGTAGAGGTGTGTGTGTTTATTTGTGCTCTCTCTCTCTCTCTCTCTCTCTCTCTCTCTCTCTCTCTCTCTCTCTCTCCATCTCTCTCTCTCTCTGGCCATTGAGCCGGGGAAGGGGGGGCAACTTTGAACTTAGGGGATACTCACTACATATTATTGCTTTTAAATGCATATACAGTACATATACTACACATATTCATACACATGTTGGTGAAAAAAGGGTACAAGTCGAGTTTTTGTCAAAACATTAGTTATTTTCTCAAACCTGACAGAGCTCCTCCAGGACCACAAATCATGAACCAAGTGATACTAGTACGAATAAACCAATCTTCATGTGTAAAACAATTTTGTATTTTAAGCATATATGCAGGATATTTACCTTGAATCCTTCGGGATGTACCCCACGACTGATCAACCTGTTGTTACGTAGATCAATGAATTTCATGGTGACTGGCAGTTCAGGCATGACCTGCAGGTTGTTGTCAGCCAGCAGTAACTCCTTGAGCTGCGGCAGAGAGCGAAACACATCCTCATCCATCCCTGAGATCTGGTTCCCTGTTAGATCAATGGACTGGAGTTTATCTGTAACAAACAACAACAGGAAATCCTATTGTCTTTTACGTGTCATTTATCTCAGAGTTTATAGTAGCTGCGTCCAAAGGGAATCCTCACTGAGGTTGATAAAGTCTGTGTTCTTGACATGTCGGATCTTGTTGAAGCGGCCATACAAATGCGTGGTTTCTTTGGGCAGGGGTGGGATCTGATCCAGGCCCATGTCATCACAGTACACACTACCACCAATACACACACACAGTAGGCAGGTAGGCATACCTGCACACAGAGACGGCAGAGTTTTAATACATATGCACGCAGAACAGACACACAATTTGACACAATTTGATATAAATACTTTTGATTTTTCTACTTTTTTGACAGTAAATATAGACCCAGTTGATGCTTTGACCTACCCAGGCCGGTGTCAGGGCCAAAGAGACCTGGTCCCTTGAAGTCCAGGGTGACGGGAGCTGGAGGCAGGGTGGGCAGGGTCAACTCCTCCTCGTAGTGTTCAGCTGTGGGCTGGTTGGCTGGTGGAGGGGTTTCTGGTGCCACCGTGCCCACCTCAATCTGTCCTCCCAGGGCAGCCAGGAAGAGAGAGAGACAGTTCAAATACTTTTATTACTGTGTAGATATAAATAAGGTTGCTATTACTGAACCCTGGAGCATTTTCGTTGGATAGTCCTGTTCATTTGAGGCGGTGTGAAAACTCCTTTCGAACTTTAGTTCGGACCAAACAACCGAACTCTGGTCCGCTTGAAAACGGGGGTCTCGGTTCGCTTCCAAGTGCTCTAACATTCGTTTCACTTCAGGTAAGAATGTGATCTGACCCAAATATAGGGAGTGAACCAAAAACAGAGCATTTACTAGCTTGCAATTTCAACCTTGCACACAATGTATGGACTTATATGAGGAATGATAACCTTCAAATACATAACCTGACATGAACACATATCTCTCGTCTGTCAAAGTTCAAGATCTGAGGATGTGAACTCCTGTCTTATATTCAGGTCGACACGGTAATAGTGTTTTATCCCTTCCTTCCTCCTCACCTCTTGGTCCAAGTCGTCGTAATCATAACTGTCTCCATAAATGTTGGTGTCCAGGTTCTCCCAGTCCATTTCACTGTTCAGGTCGTAGTTTTCGAGGTCAAAAGCCTCATCATCTGGCTCACCTGGAGGGGCTGCCATGCTAGCGTGGGGGCCCAGGAAGACCAGGACCATGGCAAGGGCCATCATCAGAGACTGCAGAGACATCCTCAACTCAAACACGGGGACAGCCTGCTAACATCAAAAGAGGATAATGAAGGGTTTAATTTACCAGTGTCAGTATGTTCAGTTACTATGTTCAGTGTCTCAAACAGAGCCCTAGCTACTATAGAGAACACTGAGGATATGTTCATGGCATTTTTAGTATATCTAGGCCAGCATAATACATAAATCGTTGTATTAGAAATGAAATAGAAAAATTCAGAGTGGCTTTCACTTTGGTGTCCGGTCAGATTTTGCTGAGAGGGGTTTCGTTTGGGGGACTCATGACTTGGGTATTGTTTCAATTTGATCGATTCCGATTCTGCTTATTGAAACCGGTTCTTACTGAATCTCAATTCCGATTCTTTGAGGTGCTTATTTTGCAGGAAAACAACATATTTATATGGAACAGGCTGTTCTCATGATCTAAACTCAAATGCAAAAGAACGTGACCTCACGATGCTCTGTACCTGACTCACAGTAACCTCTTGCCGGCTAAACTAAACCACAATGGCCGTTGAAATGGCTGTAACCTCATGGTGCTCTTTCCCTGGCTAACACAAAACGTTTTTGGTACGATATCATACGAACCCATTCATGAGAATGCGTTGCATGGAATTGTTGATGTTATGTACAGATCAAGATCATGTGATATCGTCAAAAGTTTCAGAACATTTACTAAATAGACCTTGGTGGTGAAAACATTTCTTTTTCTTTTGTTACTGAAGAAAACGGTCCGAATTTGAAGATCAGGAGGCAAGGTATGAAGTTAGGTGGAGCAGCTCACACACATTACTTTTAGCTCGCACGCAAACAACTTTTTTAGCTGGGACACACTACTTTTTAGCTCGCACACACGCATTTTACGAGAAAAAAGTAGTGTGTGCGTAAGGTGAAAGTGGAGAATGTGCACGCATTCCTGATGTATGGCCCTTAGCAACTCATAGCTGGTAACCTCCATATTATCACCGATCTTCTGCAGCGCAGGCAGCGCGGTCTTCCATCATCGGCATGTTTGTGTACTCCAATATCACGTCGTGCAAGATTTCCTGTTTTGAAATTCGGGACTCTGGTTGTTAATGTAGTCTGTAAGTGTGTGCTGTGCTGTTCTGGCCAAATCATTGCTCGTCTCCACACACTAAACGCTACCTTTCCAGATGAACAAACATTAAAAAAAAGTTCACACCCTCACTTCTTCTTTTTATCTTATCTATAGGAACAAAACTGTTAAATCTATTATTGTCATGTCTTGGGTCATCTGTTAAGATTTGAAAAATATTTTAGACCAGATTGTTTAAGAGTTTGAATAGCAGTCCTGCCCGGGTCCTTTCCCTGATTAATGAGCCAAAGAAGCATTGTTGGCTGTTTGGTCAGAATGCCAAAGGAATGTTTGCTTTGAAAGCTGACGGGACTGTGTGAATGTTGGCCTGCTGGGACAGTCCTACAGACGCTCGTGCTGGGTTTGAAAAGACAGCTTATACTGCTACTTATATCCTTATGTATTTGTTTGTTTAAGTGGGACAGTGCACAGCTTCTTAGCTGTACCAGAGTTAGCTAAAAAAACTTTTTCATCTGTAGTCCTTGGGCAGGAAACAGAATACCATCTCAAATGATTACATGCTATATTCTCATGCTACAGATTAGAGCACACAGGTCCATAACCACTATATATATATATATATATATATATATATATATATGAATTGTAGTCATCAGGACCACTGACACTCACCCTACAGACTAGAATAACACATAAAGTACTTAAAATTACATATTGTATATACAAATATAAGTTACATGAGTGAACTAGAGCATGCAATACACAGTTCTGTTATTTAAGTATAATGTGTATTAAAACCTGTGAAAATAGAGCAGTTCTTAACCTCCCACTGTACTCTAAGCTCTCTGCACACAGAAAGAATTAAGAATTCCAGCAGTGATTATATCAGCTACTGCAAGTGAGACAAAGGTCTGAAATGAAGCAGAATTAATCGTGTTCATATACAGGAACCACGTATTAACCATCGCAGCAAATGATCATCATTGTCATTGTGTCTGAAGTAACTCAGAACTTATAAACACAAAACATGATCTTGACCCGCCTGAATAACACCGGGAAACACATTAAAATGCAATCATTGCAGATAACTTACTGCTTTGTTTCCGCTGTATGCTCCTGCAGACTCCACAACCTTCAGTTTTTCTAATCCTGTTGCTATTATTTGCTGCTTCATCCCCTGGGCGCTCTCAGACTGGTCCCAGAGTCCCGGCGGGCCCCTGTTGTTCACTCGGCTTCAGAGCAGCCTGTGGACAATGCATCATTATACGGTGAGAGAAGGGGGGATGATGTGGCAGAAAAAAAAGGGGGGGGGGGCAATTGCAGGTTATTTCAGTCAAAGTGTACTCAGCTGTCACCAGTGCCCCTTTCAAGACACACACACACAGACACACACACACACACGTAACTGTCCAGCAGCATCTTCACATCTTACTAATCAAGGTTATAAAAGGTGTAGAGTTATAAAGTTTGTTTGTAAAATAAAACCGACCGTGATCTGTTTGCATTCACTGTTTCCATCTTTTTTCATTTACCTGTGTTGCTCCAACCATCTTTTTTTTTCTCGTTTTATAATTACTGTAACAAAGCAGAAAAACTCAAGGCAAACAGATTAAAGGAGACTTAAACTCTTTGAACACATTGTATACGAAACATAGGAAAATATATAGTTTTTTTTTCTTCTGGGTAATTCAAACAAATTCGCCTAAAGCCAAACTATAAAGTTACATTATTATCTTTTTTTTATAATTTTATGGCCATTATTTGTATAGGACAGCTGAAGACATGAAGGGGGAGAGAGAGGGGAATGACATACAGCAAAGGGCCGCAGGTCGGAGTCGAACCCTCGGCTGCTGCGTCGAGGAGTACACCTCTATATATGGGTGCGCACTGCTCAGCGAGGTGAGCTACCCAGGCAACCACATTATTATTTTATTATCTTATTTCTTCTTTAAAGAATGTTATCCTTATTTGAAGTGCAGCACTGAATGACCGTTTATGAAAACGTTCTTTTGCCTTTTTGCCGTTTTCAAAATGTTATTTGGGGCTGAATCAAATGTTTTATGGTCACGATTCATCTGGTAGCTGGTTGGCTTAGTTCCTGAAACGCCAATGGAGATATTAAACGGGGAAATCACTTCCGGAACCACAGCCGTTCAAAAAGTATGCGCTCTCTGTTGAGCTCTATGAGAGTGTAGTGCAGAACAGGCTTGTGCAAAATTCGGAATTTCAGAATTGGCCTCCATTCAATTCATGAATTGGAATTTGAATTGAATTGACTCCGCCCCACAGGAAGTTGAATTTGAATTTGAATGACAGGAAGTGGAATTAAATGAATTGCAATTCGAAGAAATTCCACACTGCCACAAATCAGAAAGAATGTATTAGGAAGGTTACTTTAGAAATTGCTTACTGTTATAAGTTACCCATTATAAATGTGGTTTGGATTACTTTATTTGGATTACTTTATCAATGCATTGATAAATATTTAATTTGATTAGTAACTAATTGAATTACACATTTTACCTCAGTAATACAACTAAATACAATTACATTAATTTTGTAATTTAATAACATAATTTCATTACACATTAACTAGTGACTCCTCAAGCCTGCATACATTTTGTTCCAAAATATAGATCACTAGATCAAGAGAACAAATATTTCTATTAATTCCACAATTGAAAAGAATTGTTTTCTTGATTTACAATAAGTAATAAGTAAAGTGTGCTTGCATGCTTTTAAACACATATCATATCCAGTGTTGGGGGTTACTCCTTACGAAGTTCAAGGGGCAGACACCGTCACCACATTTAAGAGTAAACTGAAAACCCTCCTCTTTAATAAAGCTTATAGTTAGGGAGTGAGGAGTTGCAGCGTCCGCCTAACCTGGCCCATCTGCTCCTCTTCGTAGTCATCAGTTTTATTTATTATATAATCAATAATATAGCGAAAGTAGAGGGAGGCAGGCCAGTACAGCCCGATCCGGTTGGGGAGAGTTCTAGCCTAACCAGGCACCTCTCTTTAACCTGCCTCTCTTAGTTATGCTATTATAATTCTAGACTGCCGGGGAAGTTCCTTCCTTCCTATGACACACTGAGCTGCTCTCTCATCTCCATCTCTGTTTCCACTTGTTTCCTTTTGTATGCATCCTGTCCCAGAAATGCTTGTTTCTAGCTCTGGGGAGTTTACTCCCCGGAGTCCTTATGTTTCTTCTTCGCAGAGCTATGCTCTGCGATTCTCTGCAATGCCCAGCTGCGTCCTGCTGCGTCCTGCTGCATCCTGCTGCGTCCTGCTGCGTCCTGCTGCGTCCGCCGCATCCACCCATGCTCTGCAGCGCCACGTTACATCCCGCAACGCCCTGCTGTGATGTTCATATGCACAGAGTAGTCAGGATCCGGTATAGGAGACTGCACTACTCAGTATGACACAATGTGCCCTGCTATGACATGAACTTCCACAATGACCTTCGAAGTCACTGTTCCATTATCTTTAATGTGACTATTATTGCCACTGTTCATCACACCCCCAACCGGCCCGTCAGACACCACCTACCAAGAGTCTGGGTCTGCCGAGGTTTCTTCCTAAAAGGGAGTTTCTCCTCGCCACTGTCGCAATAGCCACTGCTAATGCTTGCTCTTGGGGGAATTACTGTAATTGTTGGGGTTTTGGAATTTATAGAGTGTGGTCTAGACCTACTCTATCTGTAAAGTGTCTCGAGATAACTCTGTTATGATTTGATACTATAAATAAAATTGAATTGAATTGAATAATATAATCACATTTGGCTATAATTGAGTAATGTAACATTGATGTTACTGTTACTGTTGTGTTGTGAGCTGAAGGTGTGTTTAAGCCCTTTATAAGCTATATGCCAGGCTCTTGCTGTGTTGCACTACAGTAATGTAATGAGTAGAGTAATGAGTTACTATCCATAGAGAATAACAAGTAAGGTAATGCATTATGGGGTTAGGGTTAGGGTAAAAGTGAATAATGTGTATTACACATTCTTGAGTAGTGACCCCAATACTGATGATATCAAATATCAGTAGCATAATACCATCAAGAGATGGTTTTCAAAATAAAAGACTGTCTGCCTGTTAACTTACTTGTAGAGGCCTTTTGAAATGAAGTAGACTTGATGGAGCCACAGACTGGAGCACTGCAGTGCTTGCATATGGCTCTGTGGTTTCCAGGTGTTCTTGTTGGAATTGGTTCTTCAAAATGAACTAGTACAGATTACCTTTTAGGCCTGCTATTATTTTCCATGCCACTGTTATTACAGGTGTCAAATCTATATACATTTATAATCTGAAGTTGTAAGGGACTTCTGAAACTTAAAAAGTCCAGTGGTGACCATCAAATTGTGTAGAAAAGAAGCTTTCAAACAAATGTCCACCTCAAATTGTTTGGCAACCATTTTAAACACTTGGTTAAATTAAAGCATTCTGGGAAATGGAGTCATGTTCCATCATATTCCACATAACATTACATTTACAATAATTAAAAGTAAATAATTTGTTCTGTGACTATAGCTTTTAACATTCACTGCTGGGGGAAAACATTTCCTGAAAATGTAATCTGTACAAGTAGTTCAAACAAATATCAATTATAGAATATGTAATGCAATCAAATCTGACATATATTGTAAAGCTTAATTATTAAACACTTCACTTAAATTATGTATATGAATTTCTTTGAATATTTATTGAATTGCAATTCTGCTTCCTTTAATTCAAATTCGAATTGTAATTCTAGATCCTGTTTTTGACATCAATTCAAATTCAATTCAAAGTCAAGAATTGAACTGGAATTTAAGAGTCATTCTCAATTCAATTCTGAATTGTGCACAAGCCTAGTGCAGAATTATGTATTTTGGACTTTTTTAAGCACAGGTAGAGCACACCACAATGAACACCGAAGAACAGACACAATTCAAGTTATGTTTTGTTTGATATTTATTGCTATTATGCACACAAATATTTGAATATAATGTTTCTACATTAAATATTTAAAAAGAAAATTGCTTCTATTGGCAGCTTAAGAACCATATATTTCCTGCAGGAGTTGGTGGTAATCAAATATTGGGCAGAAACACAGCTCCAAATGACTGTTAATGCTAACATTGCTTTGCATTTGCTGCATGTGTTTATAAGGTGATAATGTGTGTCAAAAAAAAAAATCATTTCAATGCAGCTTTCCCTTGCATTATATCAACAGATCAAAACATCACAGACAACAGAATTTCTTTAAAGTGCTCATATTGTGCTTTTTGGCTTCTCCCTTTCCTTTACTGTGTTATATATCTTTTTGTGTGTATGTTATAGGTTTACAAAGTGAAAAAGCCCAAATTCCACCCCAAAGGGACTTACCATCTCCAACAGAAAACACTGTTCACAAACTGCTCCAAACAGCTCTGTTGTAGTCCAGCCTTCACTTCAGAGACAAACGTGGTCACTTTGTAACACACATTATAATGCTCACCTAGCTGCTAGCATGGCACACCCTCATACTCTGCAACTGACAAGCTAGCAGTACTTACCTAGGTACTGCACATGTGCAACTCCCAACAAAGATGTTACAGAAGTGAGAGGTCTCACTCTGTAGCTAATACACACAGGGTGAAAAGAGGAGCTGCAGCAATGTGCAGTACAAAAAAATATGGTGTTTTCTGAAAATTAAACCACATAAACCTATTCTGGTACAACCTCTAAATACAATTATGAACCTGAATATGAGCATAATATGAGCACTTTAAAAGTATGTAGTAAGATTTCCATTCTTCAATTATTCTGATATTTCGTTTAAAATAAATACCTTTCAATTAACGCTCCTGTTTTTATAGATGTGACAAAATAAGGGTAAGAAAAACAAAAGGACAAAAGAGTAAAGGTAAATCTTTCTGTGACAGGCAGTGTTTTCTTTAATACTTTATTTTTAAGTTTACCACTGAGGGTAATAAAGTACAAAGAAGAAAAAACAAGTCAATATCGATAGTTAAATAACTTGTTACAGGTTACTTTTACATTATTCCCAAAAGAGGAAAGAGACCAACAGAGTAAGTCCCAGCAGGACAGCAGAGAACAGATAAAGTCCTTATAGAATCCGTGTTAATCTCAGTCCATCCAGAACAGGCAGTATTTTTAATGCTCTACACTGGTTGCAAGTGGTGTTTTGGCAGGGTTGGCAGCCTTGGCAACCCCTTTCATCACAGTCTCTTCTTTGGATCTGTTGAGAAGCTCCTGCCATCTCCATTTTGCCAAAGTCAAAGGTCATGGCTCTGAAGAATTCTGACGGACATCAACGGTCACAGGCTGATTCTTCCAAAACTACTGTTATTGATAAAGGCTGAGAAAACAAAAGGAAGAAGAATGAAACAGCCATGTAATCTCAGTTTCAGGCAAACATGCAGGCCATTAAATTGGAATAAATCACGATTACAATAAGGAACAGTGTTGGCTTCATGTGGCGTCCTGGTGGCTGGATGGTTATGATGATATTTTTATTGTATTGCACATTGCTGCAGCTCCTCTTTTCACCCTGTGTGTTTAGTTCTCTGTTTTAGCTACAGAGTGAGACATCTCACTTCTGTTCCATCTATGCAATCACATAGCTGCAATGCCCCTGGTTCTACAGACCCAATCACAATGTTTGTTTACAATAACTTCCGGGTAGGAAAGTCCTGCGTCCCGGACGTACAATTAACAAATAACGGCGCTGAGCAAACGGGGGCCAAAAACAACTGGATACACTCTCATCTCCTTCATCTAAAATGCATGTTCGACGCTTTCATATGTCAACACTTTTCACTAACGTTAGCTTGGAGAGCTAATTTACCTGTTGGGCCACAGACTAAAGAAAAAGACACCACCCAAACCAGCAGTCAGTCTGACCGGTGGTGAGATGTTGCTGTTTGTAATGCTATATTTGGTTTATGAAAGATGCTAGCAAAGCAACACAGTTTAATGTGGAGTGACTGTGTCAGACTCCGTTTAAAGAATAGCCTTCTAAATGCTTGTCAGCAACGGGTCATATGGTAATTTGCTCTGATTAATTTGGCATGCAGATAGCACACCTGAGTCCTAATTTTGTTTTAAAGTGCTCATATTATGCTCATTTTCAGGTTCATAATTGTATTTAGAGGTTGTAACAGAAATGGTTTAAGTGGTGTAATTTTCAGAAAACACCATAAACAGTATTTGTTGTACTGCACATTGCTGCAGCTCCTCTTTTCACCCTGTGTGTTGAGCTCTCTATTTTAGCTACAGAGTGAGGCATCTCACTTCTGTTCCATCTCTGTTGGGAGTTGCACATGCTCAGTACCTAGGTAAGGTCTATTAGCCAGTCAGAAGCAGAGTATGAGGGTGTGCTATGCTAGCAGCTAGGCGAGCATTATAACGTGTGTTACAAAGTGACCACGTTTGTCTCTGAAGTGAAGGCTGGACTACAATAGAGCTGTTTGGAGCAGTTGGTAAACAGTGTTTTCTGTTGGAGATGGTAAGTCCCTTTGGGGTGGACTTTGGGCTTTTTCACTTTGTAAACCTATAACGTGCACAAAAAAGATATATGAAAGGGGGAAAGTCAAAAAGCATAATATGAGCACTTTAATTAAAACTCAACTCCTGGCAATTGCTCCATTGCTGCAGGTGTTCACCACTGTTTTGGAAGAAGGAAAAAAAAAAGTAACAGGTGAACTAGCTTTAAAAGTGAGTGCTGTGCAGTGGATAGACTTTAAAGTAGTAAGAAACTTAAAGTGTAAAGCCCAGTTCAGACCAACGATACACGACGAGACGAGTTGAAACTTGCAGCTACTTGCAACGCTCCGGTTCAGAAACCTGCCAGTTCACACAATGAGTCTCTGTACTTCCGTTCTAACTTCAGACTTTTCAGGCTTTTTTGTAGCTTAATATAATTTCTAGCATCTTTAAATATGAACGAGAATAGTGAGAATGAGATGCTTGCTACAGTTGCATTTCTAGAAGTGATGAAACGGTGAAAGCGTTTTATTTCTCTGATTCGCTGATTTGTTCGAACGCCTCTCCCTCTCTTCAGTCACTCTCTAGCTAGCTTGACCACACACCGTGCTTGTGGAGCCCAAAACTTTGCCATTTCGACCAGTTGATAGTTTGTAACATGGAAATAAAATGGATTATGGATGATTTTTTGTCTATAGTTTTGGTTTCGCCTCGTCGCAAATCTTTGGTCTGAACTGGGCGTACCCAAACACAAGCATGAGCACACAGACCTGTGACTTGCGTGGCTGTTGGTGATATTGTTGTTGACTCCTTCTGCCATCTGCAGTGGGCGCTGGCTAGCGGCCTGGGTAGCATCGGCTATCTCACTCTCCACAGAAAAAGGGTCAGAGTGGTTTCCAAAAAGACTACCTTGTCTCTGTTTAAGAGAAGAAAGCACAGCTATTGGGGGCTAAATGTACGTGAAATATGTCAAAAACATTACACATCAGTATTGGGACTGTCAGTGATAAATATATTTGCATCACATAGGGCTGGACGATCAATCGAAAACCGAATTGAAACCGAAGTTTAGAACCTCTAACCTACGTAATTTTCCCATGTCAGTTGTTTCGGTTTTGAATTCTGGTAAAATATTTCCCGCTGTGTGTGTTCATCTAGTTTCCGCTTAAAAACATACTGGCACGTTTGATCACGTGACTCCTGCCAACTCAGGCTGCATTTAAATTGCTACGTTTTGGTTTAAAACGTATATCTTTTGCTACGTTTACACCTCACATTCCCCCTGCTCTGGCGTTTCCGAGCCCAACATTTGAAACACTTCTGACCCCGTTTTGGATAGAATCTGCGGGTTTGTGTTGCAGTCTCAACGGCCGCAAACGGAAACCTTTGGCAACACCGACACTTACGCCAATGTTTTGCCACCTGGTTGGGTCTTATTGGTCTCATTCTCTGAGACTAATGGCGTTTTTCCACTACATGGTACCTGCTCGACTTAGCTCGACTCTACTCGCCTTTTTTGGTTTTCCATTATGAAAAAAAGTCCCTGGTACCTACCAACAGGTACTTTTTTTAGTACCACAGGGCTCCAGACTAACTTTTTGCCTTGGTTGCACTTGGTTAACTTTTTTATTTAGGTGCACCAGCACAAAATTTAGGTGCACCCAAACTGGTCGCACTCTGAGCCCTGTACCACCTCCGTCGAGGTTCCAAGCGAGCTGAGGCGATACCAAAAGGTGACGTGAAAACCTGCAGACTGCTGATTGGTCGGAGAGAATCGTCACAAATCTTATGTGTCATTCTTTTTATTGTATGATATGTTATATGATGTGTGTTTGAGTCCTGGTTCTGATGTGAAGCACTTTGGATACCTGTTGGTTACTGTAAAGTGCTATATAAATAAATGTAGATTGATTGATTGTTGATAATCACTGCGTCATCCTTGCTAGCGACAGATGGGGGTGTCCTGAACAAACTCACCATTTTTAAATAGTTTAGTGTTTTTTTTTTGCTGCCTCCAGCTTCTTTTGAAACAAAATGTGTCTTCTGGCAAAAAGCCACATGCCGAGAATCAAAAACAACACATCTTCTATGTTCTGTGTGTGTGTGTGTCGCGTTAGGTCGCTGCAGTTTCCTGCGGCGTCACTATGACGACCAGCCACGCTCGCCTCACGCATGAAGCGGTACTAAATCTACAATGGAAAAAGGAGGACAGGGCACCGAGGTGAGTCGAGCCGAGCTGAGTCGAGCAGGTACTATGTAGTGGAAAAACGCCATAAGGTACTAACGCTACAATGCCAACTACCAGCAATGGGCGGAGTATACATGCTGCCTCGTGTTTACTCTGGCACGTACATGCCCAGTATACCTGAATGTTGGTGAGATATGTGGTTTGGGCTTGTTAGTTTAAACAAAGATTTGTTCTTCTACTGGAGCTAAAAACACTTGTTTGAAGGATGATCGCTTTTGGCTCAAAACTCTGCTTGAAAACCAAAATGTAGCAATGTAAATGTATCCTGAGAAAAACGCAGTGCCCATCTTTCGGACACATTTGGGCTTCAGTAAAGACGACACCAAAGCAGTAAGGTTAGCCGACCAAAGGTAACTCTGAGCTGGTCGATCACCGTGAGGTCGCGACCATTTCAGCGGTCTTTACAGTTAGGTTTAACCAAAAAAACATTACCCTCATGCGGCGACGGCAGTTAAGTTTAGACACCAAATGACGAGGATGATTACGAACACCGGTTTCCTGGGTGAAAGTCTTCTTAACTTTTCCCTGGACATGAACTCATAGTCTGCCCTGTTACCCTGTAGATGCTCTCCCCAGCTTCGTCAACAGCTCGGTCAATCTCTTCTTCGGTCACAAGGTCTCCGGAGATGGCCCTGTGGAGCTCTGGAACGCCCTCCTCCTCGATGTTCCTCAACCCCGCCTGATGGACACAGAGAAGCATATGGTCGGGGAAGAAAACAAGAAGGAAACCCATTCAGGTCCGCCAAGCATGTGTGCATGTTTGAGACCATCATCTGCAGCTCAAAAATAATATGATTATTTTTCTGTATCTCTCTCTCTCTTCCCAACCGTTGGGTCTCTGTTATAGAGTGCGGTCTAGATCTACTATGTAAAGTGTCCTCTCTCCCATCATACTACATAAAGCTGTTGGTATTTTTTTGGATATTTAAATGTCTTAAATTATTTTTTTTTTTACAGTTTTACACTGAAACATCACTTCTATGCTAATTTAATGAACAGTACATTCTGTATTCTAGAGTATTATCATGTACTACACACTACACACACGCTGGTATTATCCTTACTATTGAAGATCTCTTTTCATGTCTCTAGAAAAGCTGTCGTAAAAGCTGTGTAATCCTGACCGGATAGCTTTTATCTTGGCATACATGGCACCGATGTTAGCTTGCAGGCTACCCAAGGCATTGTGTTGTTGTTTTTTCTTTTTTTGGGGGGATCCTTGTGATAATTAGCCTTTAGCCTTTCGGTTCTTTTCACCTTCCATCATTGTATTTAAATAATGAGATGGAAAAAAAGCATCCTAATTTTGAGGATAATAGTCACCCAAATGCCATAGTCCTCTGAAATGATCAAGATCAAGGAATGATTAACTACACATCACATACCATTAACTACTTACCTGTATCTCATGGGTGGCACTTTTCTTGGTGGGCCGGAAGCCATAGTACTCTTCCTGTCTCTTCTTCAATTTCCTGAAATAATCCTGAATTAGGAAAGTGGCATAGAACTTTCCCACTGTCACCTCATCATCTGTTTGAACACAAAAACGCATGTAAAGTGTGGAAAAGCCATGCTATTAAAATCCCCTGTACAGTGGCCATTTCAGAACACCTTAGACATATCAGGCTTTACATTAAATGGTAATGGAAAGATGTAAATAGAGGCATATGTGCAAGTTGAAAATGTTCAACTTGAGTGAAAAATGTGCACTTATCTCGAGGTTTCATAATGAAAAGCTAACCTCCTATAGGTGGGATGACTTGATCCAGAAGTTTCATACTGGTGCGCTTCCAGATCTTCTTGATAATACCCCTCAGCTCCTCGTTGGCTTGTTCAAAATTACCTGACCAATGAAAGAAGGATGATAACAAGATAAAGGGCGTTACTGAAATTCAAGACATTTCAAATTTAGATTGGTAAAATCCCTCAATAACCACTGTTAATGTAACAAAGCTACTAGTTTAACTGTATTTTCCAGTAGCGATTGTAGTATCTGGACTTCTAACGGACTTTTTATAAACTTTGTCTTAAGTTTTTGGTAACAAAGAAACTCGTATGAACTTTACTCTACTTTCAGAAGACACCTCTCTGGAAAACATCTGTGATGCATTATCAATGGCAGATTCCACTCCAAAATAAGGCCAGTTGGCTTGTAGCCATTGGTCAAAGTATTGTTTCCTCTCCCATCTATGTTACATTTGTTATAGAATATATACCACGTTCAAACAAAGAAAGCCAGAGTGACTTTTGAGAATCTGAGAAGCTGTCCTCTCCGAGCTCTGCAGGGCTTGTAACTGATGCTGAATTCTTTTGATGTAAATAAACCTTTATAATCAAGAAACAGTGTCGATGGATTCCTTTCCACACAGCAACGCAGCATCGCTACAAAATACACCACGCGGTCACATAGCGCAACTTTCAAAATCATGTTTCCAGTGATGTGGGGTTAGGAACCGAAACCTGGTTCCAAATTAGTAAAGATTCCGCGGTAACCGCAAAATCTTTTCAAATTTTGGTTCCAACTACACATGCTATTTCTTTTTGGATTGGACAGCGATACATTCTGTTTTGTTTAGACAGTATGGGCAAGATGAATATAAGTTGTGAGCACATGAGTCAGCCATGTGCCATGGACCGCAGGTTTTCTTCTCCGCTCCGATCGCAAACAGCTGTTTGCTGTCAGCGCAGCCGACAGCCGCCGTCTCTCTCACTCGCACACATTCGCTACACAGTACAAACACAGTTACACATATCATTCCAACCTGATCTCACACTAATGTTACTCTTAATTAAATCAAAATCAGTGGCAGTTTCACAGAATCGCAAAAAAATCTGTGATGGGCCCACGGACGAATTCCGTGAAATAAACACGGTCCCTTAAGTTAAGGAAAAGGTCGTGGGTGGGTTTACGTTTCCATGACACACGGGACAACAACGGGACGGTTGGGTTTAGGAAAACAATAACCAGACGCAGGACAATAACGGGGTGGTTGGGTTTAGGAAGAGAAGAAAGCGACGGTTGGGTTTAGGAAACGGGACACGCGGGACACGATCCCCGGGTGAAAGTCCTGTGTTGTTTGACCCATCCACCCCCCCAACCAACCTCCCTATGCGGCTTTTCAGGATTTCATACTACTCGCTACCGTAGTCGCTCTTAATGCTACGTCATCTTGTGGGCAGCACAGAGGCTCAGTGGTTCGAGTTTCTGCCTCGCAGCAAGAATGTTCTGGGTTCGAACCCAGGTCGTCCCAAGCCTTTCTGTGTAGAGTTTGCATGTTCTCCCCGTGCTTGTGTGGGTCCCCTCTGGGTTCTCTGGTTTCCTCCCACCATAAAGACATACATGCAACTAGGACTACAGTCCTACAGATTGGTTAACACTGGTGCATTTACAGAAATGTTGATTAATGTGCATTGTCCTAATCAAAATAAATAAATCTTTACATTGACATTGTTTTCCGTGGTGGTCTCACGGAATTTTCACCCATTCCGTGCCACCACCACATAATGGTCACCACATTTCACAGAATTCTGTGAGACCAGGCTGGTCATTCTCAACCCACTGGTATGTTTTTTCCACGATGCAATGAATGTTCTTTTGACCGATCATGCATGAAACTACGTGACCTTCTGGAAATGAGCTTGTATACATTTTAAACCCATATTCATATATTCATATAAATGACTACACACAAACATTGTTGATAACACAAACCTTCTGTCTTTATTTTCAGTGCAGTTCTAACCAGGGCAAACAGTGTGGCGTTGAAGGTGACTGTTCCATCACTGTTGAGAGGCATGTTCATGGAGACCAACCTCTGGAGAAACAAACACACACATGCAACATAATGGAAAAATGTTAATCATTTCTGGTTTTATAAATTAATTACAAGAAATATCTTTATTCTTTTGTTCAGTTTTCAGGTCATTTTCCCCTTGTAATTTAAAAAAAAGAAAAAACCTCATTGGTTGATATCAAGTTTTTATGTCGTTCCGCAATTGAGAGAGACAACTTTCAAATGCAGAATAAATACATATTTAAACATTTACACCACAATATAAAATAATTGAAAAAACAACAACAAAACATATCAAGGTTTGTACCACGCACTGTTACTTAGTTCAACTTTAGTTGAAAGAATTAGGTTAACCTTAAGTCAATTTTGTAAGCTACCTAGCTAGTCTCTGGCCAAATAAACAGATGCTTACTAGAAGCAAGTATTTAAATACATTTATGTTGGTGAAACTATACAAGACATTGCATAATCTCATTTGGTTTGATACACAAAGGCCTGCCTACTGAATTCACTATAAACAACTGAACTGGAAAAACCACATAGAGGCCTAGATCCTAAGTCTCTTATTTCTTCTCTACTTATTTCTCCTTGCTCCTTGCTTGAAACGAAAGTCGTTCTTTTCCACCTTCGTGAAGGCCGTCTCAAAGCTCTTATTCCTGCCACGTGGATGAAGGATGGATCTCTGAGGAGCTATGAGCTATGAGGGATCTCTGAAGAGCTATGAGCGAGGATACACTAGAGCAGCATTCGCGGAAGCCGTGCTGCTGTGAAAGCCGTTGCTAATGCTGCCAATACAGCTAAAGAGTGACGCTTCAGAGGAAATGACGTCTCATCCCTCTAAAAACACATTTCCTTGTTTCCTCTCTCCTCGCATTATATCCTCCATCTCTCCCGTGCTTCCTCAGTAGGACGGACTAGGCGCGAGGAATGTGCAAGTGAAGGAAACGGGGATGCAATTTAAGGACCTGGGACGTACCCATAGTCCTTACTCGCCATTATCTAACTGAAGAGCAAAATACTTGATTACATTAGGATTGCTATGTGACACCACACATCAGCCTGAAGTTTTCTCTCACCTTGCAGGCGATACGATGAGGACAAAACTTGCCAAAACCCAGAGGAGGAGGTATTCTTCGTAGGAGTGTGACCACATCAAGGTGCTTAATACGGCCCCTGTACGAAAGAATACAAAATAATGAATTGGGAATACTTCTATCTAAATATACATTGGGAATTTTTCTTGATTCCTCCTATTTAAGAGAAGAGAGAATAAGATACACACACACACACACAAACACACACACACTTACGTAGCCTCAGGATCATACTCTGCCCATATTTTCTTGAACTCATCCAAGTGCTGTGGTCCAAGGATAGACCAATCTCGAGTCAAGTAGTCAAAGTTATCCATGATGACAGCCACAAATAGGTTGATAATCTGTGAACAATAGAGGCAATACATATATGTAAGTATGATTCACGTCATGTCATTCATGTCCTGTTTAAATGATGTTATTGAAGTCCCGCCCATTCACCTGCCCGACCAGGTACGAGTCATTCACAACTGTCAATCATGACGTTTTAGCATCAAATTACTAATAAAAACCAAACTGAAAAATGAACACTAGTATCTCAAGTGGCTTTAAAAGTAGTGCACATAGCTGCTGTAAATTGGAAACAAATCTTCGAGGACCCCCCTAAGTTTGGGAAGAGCCCCAAATGTTTACAATGTCTGGCTCCGCTCCTGGCTAGAATGTAATAGGAGTGCATACGTTAATCTTTCAGATCTTTATTTGATAGTAGATTGATTAAATTTCACGTGTTCGATCACAATCTTAACAACCAACCAACTGATCGATGATTAATCATTATCATCCCTAGTTTGGTCTCTGGAGACACTGTACTGCTTTCCCTGTCAGGCACAAATTACACATTAGATCGCTCTTGAGCGTGAGTGAAATGCGAGCCATCACGCAGGTGGTGCAAACAGCTGAATTTTTGAATATGTGAAGGCAGTGTTATGAAGCTGAAATGTGAAACTGAAGTTTTAGGGTGCTCTTTAATGTGTGTTGAGAGTGTGTGAATGTGTGTTGTTTTACCAGAAAGGCACAGAGCATGTAGAAACTCATGAAGTAGATGATGGCAAAGTTGGATCCACAGGTGTACTCTTCCCCAGGTAAGTAGTCCGACTTGGGATCACACTTCTTGCCGTACATACACGCTAACATCACTTCATGCCATGCCTCCCCTGTAGCACATCTGCACAACAAAGAAAATACTTCATCTAAAGCAGTGCTCTCTTGATTTGGATCGTGCAACAAGGCAGGCCTGCTTTGTGCTCTTCTTTCCTACCATGAGTTTTGCTTTTTAGCTACCTCGTATATAGTCTGGATCAACGGAATATGTCCAGGATAACTGCCTGATGTCCCTCACCTCTGTGTGGCTCCCTGTGTGTTGACGTTCTCAAAATTCCTTTGCTTCAGGAAACAAACAACCTTCGAGGTAGCAAGCTACACGCTGAAAATGGCAAGTTTTTAAGAATATTTGGACCGTGCAACAAGGCAGGTCTGCTTGGTTCTTTCAGGGAATGATTGTAAAGATTTACAAATAATATGTTTAGGGCATTTACTCTCTAGAGGGGAGGTTCTAGGAACGATTGGTGGGATTGCTGTGGACAAATTACACACGGCGATACACTGCTTTGTACATGGGAACCAATAAAAGGTTTAATTCAATAACAAGTCATTTACCTATTTACAACAGATGTTTTCTGGACGTAGCTGTGCTGTTAGAGTTGTTTGATGGATTTTTCTGTAGCCTTAAAAGAGGAAGACAGACCACCAACCTGAATAACAGCAGCACAGCCTGTAGGAATGTCTGGAAGTTGTTGTTTCTGTTGACGTATGTGCCGTCTACCAATGCAATTTTACCAAATATCTGCAGAAAAAATTATTATTAGTTATGTTAGCGTGATGGTTTGCACTGGGTGGTCTTAGCCCTCATGTGATCCATTACAATCATGACATGTACAAACTTGGAGGGTATAATCCTGCTTATACCATGGCCTTTTGCCATGAAATTGTCATATTTAAAGGTATAGTGGAGGATTTTCTTTTTCCGGGTGGATCATCAAGACTATTGGTCCCCCTAGTTGTCAATCATTCTGGTGATATGTGTACGTAAGGCCGTCGTACGTGCTCGTCCCTAGCTTTCAGGTGTATATGTGTGGTGAGCTTGAGCTACGGTTTCAGCCATTCATCCGTTCTCACTGTGTTTTTTCAAACTGTCTGAGGGTCGCAAGAGAAAAAGTGTCTACGAATTGTATGACAAGAAGAGAAAGGCCTCTGAAGAAAGAAACAAGACCAGAGTGTTTTTGGGAGAATATTTCACACGCTGGCGTGCGCTAAAAGCTATGATTAGCGATGCTAGCCGTGGCACAAGTCACGCACCGCGCACACACGGTAAACATCTCAATTTGTGAAAAAGTGCAAATATTCTTTTGGAAAGTAGGCTTGTATGAGCCATGCCGACAGCAACTTGTAAACAGTGCACTCTCATGTACACGTTTAATAGGCGTTCCCTCTCGGGAGCCAACCCAGTCTCACGGCACGTTCAATAGATTAAGAATAACGTGTACATTTACACGAACTGCCATGAGACTGGGCTGGGGGAGCAGGTAGAGTGTTGCGCATGTGCATTTTTTCAAAAAGTAGAGAGGGCGGTTCTTTTCTAAAATTCGGGAAAATCCTCCACTATACCTTTAATAAAAAAATAAATAATTTTGATCTCTCTTTTCTGTTCATAAAATAATCATTAAAAATACAATATACATGAAACACGGTTCCTGAGACTCTGAATTTCTGTTGTTTGCCTTGCTTGTAAACATCTAGCTAAACAGGTTAGGTTCACCATGCTGCTCTGAGTTTTAAAATCCTGACAGGGAAATAGAAATTAAGTGATTGCTTACACTCTCATGAAGAGAACAGAATGCTGCTTTCTGCTACACAATCATTTTAAAACCATTTCTCCAGCGGTTGGCCAATATTATTAAGATCTTTTCTTTCTCTTTCTAACGTTAATTTGACGTCCAGATTCACACAACCATTAGTCTGGATCAACGGAAGTACATTTCAAATATAATGCCTGACATCCGGCCAGGCTTTGCCCCTCGCCTTACACTCTGTGGGCCCTATCTTGCACTCGGCGCAATTACCTTTGTACACCGACGCATGTATCATTCCTATTTTGCACCCGACACACAGCGGACTTTTCCCTCCACAGACGCACGTCGGTAAATTAGGGAATGTATTCTTTCCCGGGGGTTCCAGCGAAAAAGTGAGGCGCAAACGTTACTTTGTGCTATTCTGCAGTTTCAGAAAACAATTCCGCCATTGACCAGGAAAAACCTGGTCTAAAGTCAGTGGCGTGCGTTATTCAGATGCTATTTTAGGGCGCATGCTTGGCCATAATGTAGCGTGTGCACAACGCCACATAACTCTCTCTCATCTAAATGGATGCAGCAGTTCCCATTTTTGCAAACCATACATAATTACAAAGGAAAATATTACTGAAAATGCGCTTCATGTGTTTGGATAGGTCAGGAGGCATTTTACAGTACAGTCCTCAAAAAGTCGCAGCATTCTTTGTGGCTTGTTGTGTTTTACACAACATTTCCATGAATCATGGATGTGTTGATGACATAAATGAGGAAATATTAGAGGACTTAAGGAGACGTGGTGTTGAACTCCGGCGGAATCTGGTCCGGGAGTAATGCGCGATGCGCTCCTGGTGGAGCGGGTGGACGGAGATGGAGTGGGGGGGAGGAGGAAGGGGCACAACAGGAGCAGGTGGTGCGTTTGGAGGCCCACGCTCCATGGCTGCAGCAATCCTCTCCAGACTTGAGGAGATGCGCCCGAGAGGCCGCAGCAACATCGCCACCCGGACAAGACGGGCATTTATTACTTTGCCTCATCTCGCGACCGGTAGCTCCGCTGGCGCTCCCGGCAAATCCCCGTCATAATAGCAAACCCGCATCCGGAACAAGCCCGCTCTTAAAGGGAATGTGAGATGACGCTCTGATTGGTTTATTGTACGTTACGCCCAAACCACACCTAGCTACTTCAGACCAACCCATTTTAGATTTGCGTCGGGCGCAAGAGTCATTTATCCCGCCGGTATAATAGCAACAGCGCCCAAGATCCGCCCACAAAGCTACTTGCGTTTTGCGTTTCATACTTGCGTTTCAGATCGTTAAAATAGGGCCCTATGTGTGTTGCCGTTCTCCAAATCCGTTCACTTCGGGAAACAACAACAAACTTAAAGCTAGCGAGCTACACGCTGAAAATGGCAAGTTTTGAAGAACATTTGGATTGTTCAACGAGGCAGGTCTGCTTGGTTCTTTTGGGGAATTATTGTAAAGATTTACAAAGAATATATTTACGGCATTTACTCTAACTTGGACATTTTGGGACTGATTGGTGGAGATTGCTGTGGAAGAAGTACACATGGCAATACACTGGTAAGAGCTAATGAGGTTTAACCATGTATCAGCTAATTTAAATAGCTCACGTTATTGTACTGTGTGATCAGTTAACTTCATTTAATATTGTATGTAGCGTTTTCTTTTGCGGGGTGCAAATGTTCCACCAAAACAAGTTCCTTCCCGAGACTATTTTGCAGAGTCACCGTTGCTGCATCCAGAGCTTAGCGCCGGCCAAGAGAATTGTGATTGGTTAAAAGAAATGAAAACAACCCAGAGTGTTTTTTTTTCTCCTATCCTAGAATGTATGTGTGGTGTAGCCAGAACTTACTCCACAACGCTATCGAGACAGGTCTGGCAATGCAAGACTAACAAATATCAACAGATTTTAAATTACACTTGCATCGTTCATAATGACAAGCTATTTATCCTTTCCGATGTTGATCTTTAGCTTAGCCTCACTGTTACTGTTAATACTCGGTGGCCATGATATGAATATCAATGGGTGGTGTGTGTGTGTGTGTGTGTGTGTGTGTGTGTGTGTGTGTGTACCTGCATTCCAACCACAGCGTATATAAAGAACAGCATGAGAATGAGCAGGGCCACGTATGGAAGAGCCTGCAACACAACAACCAATGGCGCCGTCAGACAGACATAGTAATTCTAAACCACAGGCTGATTTTTGCTGAGAGATGATACTGACCTGAAGGGATTTGATGAAGGTCCACAGAAGATTCCGTATCCCCTCAGAGCGATTCAAAAGTTTCACTAGACGCATGACACGAAACAGTCTGAAGAATGTGACTGATACGCTCATGTTCTCAGAAGACTTGTCAGAGAGAGGACAAATTGGTCATTACATTGTGCCAACTCCGGAACTCCACCAAACTCAAATCCAAGAAAAGTTAAAGCAACTCACCGCAATTGCTTGCATGGGATCCACTGCCTGCAGAAACAAATATATTGTTTTTCTACTGCTGCCCTCTGACAAATGGCTTTAACACACACGTTTTGCTACGTACATCCATTTTTCTTGAACTGTTGTAATGGTCACCTTCACCAAACTTTGTTAATTTTAACACAACCACATCTGATAATTTCATAAAGGAAACTTTTGAGAAGCAGAACAAGTGTGAGCTTCTTCAAAACAAAATAAGATATTCTTTTGAGCATGCAGGTGTTATTAGTGCTGAACAAAAGCTAGAAAGAATTATTCCCAGTGCCCAGTCAAGTGAAGATTAACTTAATTCATGCATATTTCTGCCCAGTGGTTTCATTTCAGTCTAATTCCTGTTGAGGCAAATTTCATGCAACATGTAAATGTCATGCAAAACTGAAGCAGGTGAATAGTTACAGTGCAGCCGTGGAGACAGTAAAGTCCTCCAGAGGAGGCCAGTGCTGCCTGTTGGGGGGAAACACAAGTCAAGAAGTGATGTCAGAGAGGAAAGAAAGAGAGCTTTCTGCCGTAAAGGTGTCTGTGGCAAAAAATAATGACAATGAGAGATAAAGGCATGAACAGGGAAAGCAGAGAAGGAAAACATTTAATTTCACCATTCATAAAACAAAAGGTGAACATGTATGCACTATATACTGCATGGATACTCAAGTTTATCTGGATGTATTCTGAAGACTTTCGACAAATATGTACAGTTTTGTGGTTACGATTCGAGTAAATTAGTCAAATGGCAATGCAATGCCCCCAAATCTATGCATGTTTAAATATGTGAAAGTATGTGTAACGTTTGTGTGTGTGTGTGTGTGTGTGTGTGAGAGGGAGAGAGAGAGAGAGAGAGAGAGAGAGAAAAGAAAGAGAGAGAGAGAGCAGGGCAATGGTACTCACATCAATTTCACTCAACATCACGTCCACGACACTTCCAATGACGATGACAAAGTCAAAGACGTTCCATGGGTCTCCAAAATAACCCTTTGAAAATACGAGAGATGTATGGATGTCACTCGCCATGATACTTCACTTGTGAATGCATGCATGTCCATTTGTGACTTCAGGTTAATAAAGAAATGAAAGAAATGAAAATACACTGTTTTAGCAGTACTGCACGAGTCATGATAATGTGAAAAGAGGTACACTTAAAAAAGTATGCATGTGTATGTGGTCTGAATAACCTTTTGTGTTTGTGTGTGTGAGGTTTACATAAATGTATGTTTGTTGTCACTGTAAATTTGCGTTTTATGGATCACAGCAGTTTAACTTTTTTTTGGTAAATCACTAAATCACTGTTTACCTGATCAACACATTCTCACTACCAACTCGTCAAATACTGATGCTTGCGAACCCCCTTTTGGTGTTATTTTTCACCGCACAGGGTAAAACCACTTAGGGTTAGGAATAGATTGTGGGTGGGGTTACAAAATGTACGTTTAAAGGTGCACTATGAGTTCCTGCGTGGTGTCAGCGTGATTTCATTTTTTTCTCTAATCATAGGCATCTCTCCTTGATCCGCTAGCTGCCTGCCCCCTGAACACACCGTGAAAAAGCCCGGTCTCGGGAGACAACACAGGGGTCATAAACGTCAAACAAACACTAGGGGGCACAGGCTGTGCACCAAAATACAACAAACAACTCCAGCCAATCACCGACAAGATGGTTGGGGGAGGGGGTGGGGGTTAGTGACAGTTAGTCAGTTAGTCATGACCGTTACGGAAACATGAGGGGAGGGGCGAGCTTGCTCTGTTTTGTTTGGAATTTACTTGGAATGTCAACAGAAGTGACCATGCAGGAACTCACAGTGCACCTTTAACTGGCACGCAGAACAAGAATGGGACACAAACGCCAGTCTCCTCGTTCCCCCGTCCCAACATGCCTCTATATGTCGTCGCTCTTCATACTACGTCATCTTACAGCGCAGGGGTCGAGCTACTGCTATGCCCAGTGTGTTCCATACAGACAGTTAAAGGGTGCTTTGTGCGTCGGTATCTGACGCTGAGAGCCACTGACCCAAGCGTCAGTATTTGACGGGTTGAGAGTGAGAACGGGTAAGCGTGATGTATTTGGAAAATGTAATAATACGTTCAATTTTAACAAACCTTTGCTTTGAAGGCCATGAGTTTAAGGATCATCTCCACAGTGAAGAGCACAGTGAAAATCACGTTGAGCATGTCAGACAGGTGAGTGACGTGAGCCGACTGGTTACAGTGCTGTGGGTTAAGGAAGGACAGATTGAAAAAAATATTTTGCCACACCAGAATTTCTTCATTCCCCACTGACAGACAGACAGACAGAAAGACAGACAAACAGACAGATAAATATATGGATAGATAGATAGATAGATAGATAGATAGATAGATAGATAGATAGATAGATAGATAGATAGATAGATAGATAGATAGATAGATAAGAATGACAGATACTGTGGTATATGTATGTGACGTGTGTTGTGTTCATACCTGCATTCCAAGACACATGGTGTTGAGCATAATAAGGAGGAACATGAGGTACTCAAAGTAGCAGGAGGTGACGATGTACCACACCTGATACTGGTAGGGGTTCTTGGGAATATAACATCGCAGTGGTCGGGCCTTAAGAGCATACTGCACACACTGGCGCTGGAGGGGTTAAATAGAAGGGGGAGATGCAGGGCTTAGACAAAGTAAACGTGACAAATCAGGATGATGGATTTTTTAAGGCTGATAGAAACAACAGACAAAATCTAGCAATGATATATTAGATGAAACTTTTTTCTTTTACATAATTAATACTTTTTGGCAAGGGTCTCTTAAATTTGGTTAGGGTTAGGTTTAGGTTAACGTTTATGTTTTGGCATTGGCAAGGGCATGAAGTTTAGCAAACACATTTAGATATTTTCTTATATTGAGAGAGACTTTCCTCCCTAAAAAAAACGCTCCCATAGAGTTATTTTAAGCAGCGATTAAAGTTCCCTTGGCCTTTGGAATTAAAATAGCCCCCCCACATCATCACATACCCTTCACCATACCCCAACATCATCACATACCCTTCACCATACCCCCACATCATCACATACCCTTCACCATACCTAGAGATTGGCATGGTTATATTTCAGTTAGCCTAATAGCTGGTTTGATTTGCATTGAGAGATGATCTTATGGAAAGTAGCCCATGCCAATCTCTAGGTATGGTGAAGGGTATGTGATGATGGGGGGGCTATTTTAATTCCAAAGGCCAAGGGAACTTTATCAGGATGCATAGTATCCTGGATCCATGAAATAACTGGCCTTTAAAAATAAAAATCTATCTGCCTCTATGGGAATTTAACATAGGGGTGTGTATACTTATGCCCACTGTGTTTTAAGGAAGAATATGTATTAATTTATTTAGGATACATTATTCATTCACAAAGAAAATTGGTGTCCTTAAAGGTTGGATTTTTCCTAATTTCTTTTTTAATTAAGGCATTAAGATCAATTTCCAAAAGATGATTTTTTTCTCTTTTTAGTCAACATTAGCATGGGTTCATAAACTTATGAGCACCACTGTATAAGAGCACCAAATGTGTGTGTAAGGAGGTAAGTTTGGGTGGATGATAAATAAAAACAAATACAGGACTTTTTACCCCAGAGACTAGAGTTTGAGTCCCGTTTAAAAATAAAAAGTTTTTTTTTAACTTTACGAAATGTCACGTTCAGCGTCACGTGCACAATCGGAAGTGAAGTAACGTTTGATTTGAACCAAAACCATTATTTTTTTCTAAACTTAATTAAGTAGTTTTGGTGCCCAAACAATCAAACTGTGACTGCTTGACAACGTAAAGACGTGTTTAAAATCATGACTGTTAATGTTAAATTCTCTGCTTTAGATAAAATGTCGTATTACCTGCCACCACTAGGGGCACTTACTCATGAATATCTCCTGTGGGTTGCATTAGAGGGTAGAAATAAACCACCCGTATCATCGTATGGTTTGGAGGACTTTTTGAATTGAGATTATATCCATGTGTCTCTGCCCACAATTTAAAAAAACTAGATTAAATGTAGGTGCCTCATTTAGGCAATATAGAAGAGCTCAGTCCTGACCTCGGTTGTGACCTCACTTTCATTTCCAGTCATTAATTAACATACCTGGTTTTTGTCCAGCTCACAGTTCTTATACTCCTGCTCTCCTTGCTCCTGGAAGGTGACGATGACGAAGCCCACAAAAATATTCATCATGAAGAAGGCGATAAGAATAAGGAAAAAAAAAAAAAAAAATAAAAAGGCCCTTTTTGGTGTTGTGCCCCGCCCTCCCTTTTTTTTTTTATTTTATTTTTTTTTTTATATATAATAAAATAAAAAAAAAAAAAAAAACACAAAAAAAAAAAAAAAAAAAAAAAAAAAAAAAAAAAAAAAAAAAAAAAAAAAAAAAAAAAAGTGGGTTTTTTTTTTTTTTTAAATAAAAAAAATTTTATTGTTTTATTAATAAAAAAAAAAAAAAAAAAAAAAAAAAAAAAAAAAAAACACAACACCCCCCCCCCCCCCCCCCCCCCCAAAAAAAAAAAAAAAAAAAACCACCCCTTTCTTTTTTTTTTTTTTTTTTTTTTTTTTTTTTTTTTTTTTTTTTTTTTTGGACCTCCATTTCATGAAGTGCTCCTTCCTGGTACTTTATATACCAGCCTCTGAGCCACAAAGTGGAAGGGAAAGACAGACAGTGCTACAGTCAAGATCATCTGGGGGTGCTTTCACATCTGTAGGTCGGTTCATTTGGTCCAAACCAAGGGCATAAAAATTATACATTGTAGCTGTTTTGGTTGCTTTTCCCAACACACTGTTTGCTTTGGTCTGAATCAGTTGATGAGTTGGTGAAACAAATCAAAATGCAGCAACACAATTCACGTGACAACATTCACATCAATGGCCAGATGTGTTATTGATCATATTTCCTAGACTCCTCTTCGATTGGCCAGAATTAAATGTAAATGGACTGTATTTATATAGCGCTTTTCTAGTCTTAACGACTACTCAAAGCGCTTTAACATAGTACAGGAACCATTCACCATTCACACTCCAATGGCGCAGCATCGGGTGCAACTCAGGATTCAGTGTCTTGCCCAAGGACACTTCGGCATGGAACTGCAGGGCCAGTGATCGAACCACCAACCTTCCGATTGGCAGGCGACCTCTCTACCACTTAGCCACACATGCGGGAAAACTCCAATGGAACTTCTGGAGGTAAACAAAGAGAGGAGGAAAAGCCAGCAGTAACTGCCGGGCTGGGCCGGGTTCGGACAGATATTTAGAAATGATGTTTGGGTTTGGGTCGGGCTCGGTCACATTAGCGTGATAAGGCATTGAACATTTTAAATTTCCATCCATCCATCTTTGTCCGCTTATGGGGTATCGGGTCGCGGGGGTAGCAGCTCCAGCAGCTTTAAAAAAGCTTTAAAAAAGCTTTAAAAAAAGATTATTATGTAGGTGCGTTCCTGTGTTAACATGGGCTTGTTGCCCCTTGTGCACTGATGTGCTCATCTGTTGACATTTCTGAATGCCTTCCTACAGTTGCTTAATAAAAGCTTTCCACACAAACAAACCTACATGTGTCATTCGTATGGTAAAAAAAAAACAAGATTTTAACTGTGTCGGGCTCGGACATAAATATCTTAATGCCTGTCAGGTTCAGTTACTGCTCTGTTGGAAGCGGGCCGGGCTCGGACAGAAAAATGCGATCCGATCCGCACTCTATTTTGCAAGTCCTACTATGGAGAGACAGCCGCGTGGGTTGATTGTAGCGCTGGTCAGCACAGCGCAGCTGACTACAGCAGCTGGTTTAGTCAAAAAATCCAGTAGTTGGGTCTATTCGAGGTCGGATCACGTTCTTGCCACAGACGAACCGCTCCAGAGTTTGCTTGAAAGTGTACTGAGACCACCTCTTGAAGGATGTCTCGGTACGCTTGTTTGGTCCACTTTTAGTGCGCATCCAAGTCCGATTGCTGCATTCACACCTGCCCAAACGAACCGCACCAAGGATCTAAATGAACTCTAGTTTGATTCAACCAAAGTAAATGAAGCAGTTGTAAAAGCCCTCTTAATCAGCATTTCTTTAGGGGTTAAACAGCTAGAGGTGCCCAGGGCAAAAACTAAACTAGGAGAAACGCAGCATTACTTTTTCTAATAAACACAACAATGTCCTTACTTGCATGTTTCCTCAGTCATTTTGTCAGGATCTGTGCAGGCATAGAACTGGCCCTGAGAAGGCAACAAAAGAGTCTTCATGAGAAGGCAGTAGACAAAGGTTTACATTACCAAAATACAGAGCTAAGTAACAATTTTGCCATTTTATTTCTTTGTCTTCTCACTTTGAAAAGTTGGACTCCAATGCACGCAAACATGAAGTCCAGTAGCATGGTGACCAGCACAATATTTCCAATGGTCTTTACAGCAACAAACACGCACTGGACGACATGCTACAAAGACAGAGATAATACAGATGATGAATCAGGTCAATGTTATGGCCATTTATAACTGCAGTTTATTGATAGACATCTTATACCTTGAGTCCCTTGGCTCTGTTGATGGCCCTTAGGGGCCGGAGTACCCTTAACACCCTGAGAATCTTCACCACCGAGATGGCACTGGATCTAGATTATACAAACACAGGCACATCGCATTAACCGATTTAACCATTTTCACTCCATGGTAATTTTTTGTCGTTAAGTCTAAAGGTATTTTCAGACGGGAAGCGATTTGCACGCCTAGTAATTTATTTCCAATAAGAGGCAAGCGGGCAATCGCTTGACAGGCGGCACAAGACAAGCGGCCACAATCCCGTGAGACTGTCCCAATAGAGTTGCAAGAGTTGAATTTTCTTTAACTTTTCCCTACCCGACACACTGTGCAAATCAATGCTGTTCGTGAGTTCCCAGAAAATGTGTTATAATAACAGTTATCAGGACATCAACAGTGGGGCTTTCGCATGTCAGAGCATCGACACAAGACTGGATGTATCGGGTAACGTTACATGTAGTTTTAACCTAAATTAGGCTATAAAGCTACAAATATGCTAACTTTATCATCTATCAACAAAAACAGTCTGTGGTTAGCAAAGACTATGATTCACCACTATATGTTATAAATCAATATGTGTGATTATGGATAAATGATACCACAGTCAACTGATGTCATTCAGTTGTACAGGCGTAGTGCATAGAAATGCTATGGTTACCACCAACCATGCACAGAGCGCCTGGCGTTTTGTGCATTGTCTGCTATTAACGTGAGGAGCGCAGCGAGACCCCGCAGTTCCAAACAGGAGTAAGTGAGTGACAGGGCACTGTTGCATGCTATCAAATCAGGTGATAACACAAATTTTTAAAAGAAAAGAGCTCTTTGCATGAGAGAGGTCAGTCAATAGAAAGTAATGAGGTACATTCTTTAGACTCCACTTACTCCATGCCCATTGAGAGGAGAGATACACTGACCACCAGAAGATCCAAGATATTGAAAGAGTTCCGACAGAAAGACCCTTTGTGAAGAATGGCACCATATGTTGTCATCTGAAAATGAATACTTGTTGTCCATTATGAACACCACAACTGTACTAAGAACAAGTTTCTGAGGTAGGTATAAGTCATAGCTTATAGACAACAACAAAAAGCAGAATCACAAACAAAAAATAAGCATTGCATCTAATTGCATCTCATAAGGTTGTCTGAATGTTCACAGAATTTGGGGAATTTGAACTAAATTGTTTGTTTTCAACCTGAATCCTATTTTTTTCATGCAGTTTTGTCTGTTGTGAACAAAAATCATTGAAATTGGTCCAATTTTGAGCAAGAAAATTATGACCAGCAGCCGCGAACTGGGCTGCAATGTAATCCTATTGGGCATATGTGAAATCAATTTCCAAAATCACCATCACCAGTCTCCATTTGTCACCCATCTGTAGCAACAATATCAACTGTGGTACCTGTAATTACCTTGAGCACAATTTCCGCTGTGAACACCGAAGTGAAGACTATATCAGCATAGGCCAACACCTAAAAATGTCACATTATTTGTAAAATCAATAATACTATAACATATATGCTAAATTCTTACAATATGAATGAAAACTGAAAAGTTTCAATTGCAACTTTTAAATTACAATGGGACGGGCATGCACTTGTCACCTGGTTCCTGAAGGACATGGGATCGATGGGATCCTCAGCAGCTAAAGAAACTGATGACAGTAGGATGAAGAGGAGGATGATGTTGGTGAAAGTAGTCGCATTGATAATACGATGGCAGAGCTTCCGGAACCTGAAATAGTTAAAAGACATGTTCATGACAACGTGAGAAAAAGAACGTGATATTTCTCGGACAGGCAGGGACACGTTTCAAAAAGTTAATCTGGAACCATAAGACTGCGTTTACATAGACAGCGGTGGTCCTCAGATGGTCCGGCAAAAACACAGGTCTTTCCATTAATTTTGAATGGAGGTACTGCCTTTAGGTGCCGAAAAAACCCACAGCGGCCCGCAGTGAAATCTTACGACAGATTTAACTTTTGGAGAAACGCACCCCGACGCCTGTACAGTAAACGGGAAAACATCACTGCCTCTATCACTGCCATTTGGGGATTAAATAACATGACAGGACGTCACACAAATGGGCCATTTTTTGACAACCTAAAAACTGTATGTGATAGGTATATTAAAATTAAGTATTAGTAATTAGTAATAAGTATATATTAATTAAGTATAACAAACGTGCAGTTTGGCCCAGCTCACATGAAGCAGTCAATTAACCTCATAATAATGTAATAATATGCTTGTAATATGTAATTTTTCGTCAATGTGCGACATATTTATTAAATATTGATGACATTTATTATATTTATAATTTCCTGCTTTTTTGGAAATATCTATATTTATGTCATTTGTAATCCTGAGCCCCACTCCACTTTCATTTCATTTATTATCACTACATTTTCATTACCATCAATCCCCAACAATCATCGTTATCATACTTGTTCTGAGGTCCAAAGATGAAGAACGAGCTGGCTTCTGGCATCGGCACCGCTTCCTCCTTCAACTGCAGATCTGCCATTGGACGAGGTCTAGGGCTTTCTGGGATATTAGGGTCCTCCTCCTCATCATCACCTAGCCAACAGAAAAAGTGATGGATTAGCAAAGGACTTTCGTACCTCTGAGTTTGGATTAGTATGATTAAAAATTCAGTATGGAGCCATTGGGATTTACCAGGAAAGTCTGCTGGAGGGAATGGGTCTTTGATCTCATTGACATTAGACTCAAACTCGTCGATTTTGAGCTGCAGATTTGAAAATGAAATAGTTGAAAGGTAAGAAAGGGGAGCGGATATATTGTTTAATTTACATGGCTGATGAATGCTCTTGGATGCCTCACCTTGGCAGTTGTAGGGATGCCCTCTACACCCTTGGCCCTTTGCTCAGCCAACTTCTTTGCCAGATTGGCTTTCTCCTCTGATGCCTTGTCAGGCATGTTGGCCCTATAAATCAACAGAGTGGTTGATTTAACTAGTTGTTGGTTTGTGGCGTTAAAGAAAAATGCAATATTTTACTTACAGTAAATCATCATGTTGTTCTGAGTATAACAACTTTATATTACATATTGTAATTTTACACCATATTGTACACAATCATTGTAGGAATTATGGACATGAGATGGCTGTAAAACAGGGTTCAAGCAGCTTTTTCTGTTGTTTGCTAGCAGATGTAATTGACGAAGAGGCATCTTCCCACAATACAAGTCCATAGAGAGAGATTCATTTTCCCCTCCCTTGGGGGCAGGACTTAAATGCACTCTGTCTCTATAGTTAAGATTGTAAATAAGTACAGAACATGAAAAGATAGGTATTGATCTTTTATTTACTTTTATTTTTAACATTTAGGAAGACTTACCTTAGTGCTTTCTTGCGCTTTTTCTCCTCTGCTTTTTCTTTCTGTGCCAAAGTCAAAGACTCAGCCTCTGCCAAATTATCAACGGCAATGGCCAGGAAGACATTTAGAAGGATGACTGAATGACAGGGGAGTCAAAGATTATGACAGTGATTTGAACTGAACTGCGGTTGTTATGGTTGGAGTTTAATCTTGGTTACACACACTCACTCTTTAAGGATACAATTTCCACAGACAAAGAGGATGATGAAGTAGATGCTGACTAGGATACCAGGCATGGTGGGTCCTCCATGAGCCATGATGCCATCATACATGACAGCATTCCAGTCCTCACCTGTCAGGATCTAAAACACACATCATTTAACAATACTACAACAAAATACAAGTTTTTCACCAACAATATCGTGACCTTTCCAAGCTGCAGCTCATGTGTCATTTTACAACAGTGAATAATGTTTTTCATTCCCAACTCGTCAAATACTGACACTTCATCAGTGGCTGTCAGCGTCAGATACCAATGGAAAAGGCACCCTTTAGCGACAAGGGTAGCGAGTAGCAAGAAAGAACGAAATTCTGCGTAAGGAGGCAGGATGGGAACAATGAAGGACTTTCACCCAGGAGACCAGGGTACATGTCCCGTTCTTGTGCCGCATGTCAGTTAAACGTGCATTTTTAAGCCCACCCACAATCTTTCCCTAACCCTAACTAAGTGGCTTTACCCTGCACATTGAAAAATGACGCCAAATCGGTTCCAATCCAGAGCGTCAAAAGGTGACACCAAAAGACTTTTTGCATCAGTAACAAACGCTAAGGTACCTGACCAGGCGTCACCTTTTGCAGCACTGGGAATGAGAATGTGTTGGAATTTCAGGAGAAACCTTTAAATGCCTCCAGCAAGGTTGCTGTCGGAAGACATAACTACAGCACGGAATATAAGCTAACATTAGCATCACATTATCCACATTACTTTCTATCATAAGGAAAACAATCAGAGAAAGAAGTTAATTTACTGCATAATTATGATATATTTTTTAAATATTTCAACTAATAATAATAATTCACATTTATTTAATCAATTCATGATTAGTGGTCCTGATTGTACCTGGAACACAGTGATGAGGGCCTGAGGGAAGCTGTCAAAGGTGCTGCGGGGTTTTGGTTGGTTAGGAAAGTTGAACTTCCCTCCAAACACCTGCATTCCCAGCAGGGAGAAGATGACAATGAAAAGGAAGAGGAGCAGCAGCAAGCAGGCAATGGAACGGACCGAGTTCAAGAGGGAAGCCACCAGATTACTGAGAGATGTCCAGTATCTAGGGCACACAACATCAAATGGATAGGTCATCAGTTATTCTGCCAGTTGTATTTAATCATAAAATGTGCCTACAACAAAGGATTTGTAACTTACATATAAATATTAGGGGTATCACGATTCTCCAAATCCCAGATTCCATTTGACTTTCGATTTTAAGGTCACGATTCGATTTGATTTTCAATTAAAAGATTATTTTTAGAAAAGGGTTGGCAAAATTAATAATCTGAAAATTAACAAAGTGCAATTGAATGCACCATTAGTTTAAAGAGGTGCACATTAACGCACTATGAATTCCCGTCAGAGCCCACATGCTTTACCCTCATTGACTACGTTTACAAGCTGTCAATTTTCGGGTTATGATCGGGTTAAGGTCACTATTCGGGTTTCTGAAACATTCGGAATAACCCGTTTACATGCGTGAGCAGAGAGAGTTACTCCTGTGTACATGGCATTTGTAATCAAATGGCGATATCCCGCATGTAACGGCCGCACGAGTTAAGCGTGCGGACGTAGCCCTCCGGACAACCTTAAGACGCAATAACTTTTCGGTCACCTTCTTATAAATCTCACTATCTCGGTACTTTCCGCCATCAACAAAAGACATTATATTCATATTTTTCACGTTTACACTAATAAAAGACATTATATTCATGGTTTTCACCACACTAATAAAAAAGACATTATATTCATGGTTTTCACCACACTAATAAAGACTTTCTACTTCGCCAAAAGTGTGGTGCTGTGCTGCCGTCTTGTCATGTTTACCTCTACTTTTGTTTTTTACTGCTGCAAGGTTTTACTGCATTGACATATATATATATATAACTTATATTATTATAGTATATAATATTATTATAAATTTGTAACTATGTTTTGACATCAAGAAGTCCCTTACTCAAAAACCGACTCCTCGAATAGAACACTGCGAGAGAACACAAATCAATGTTTTCCTTTTGGGGATATGCCTGGGTTTACATGACCAAAATTTCGGGTTAGAAAGTAAGGGGTAACGCAAGATCGGTTTTAAAAAACGGATATTAGAGATATGATCGGTTTTGCGTTTTACGGCGTTGGCGTCACCAGGATTGTTACTTAATATTCCGGTTTTGAACGGGTTATTGGCTGCATGTAAACGTAGTCATTGTTTTTTTTCATAACTCACTTATAGGGAAAGGAAAATGTTGCCACACCTGTGACTTTAGGGAAGCTGGAGGATTTTTCAGTTCTGTTGTTTCTCTGTTATCTCCGACTCTGGTAGTGGCCATGGTGTCGGGAAAATAGCAGCTGCAGGCTTAATTACAAGGTAATTACCTCTTCTGAAGAGTCCATCATCCCTCCTTGATTTGACGTGGTAAACGCTACTAGCAAGAGGGGTGGCAGTGGTGCTAGATCACCGAAGGCTTGCGTCATGTGGATGCGGCGGCAGTGTTGTTGTCATTACTTAGAATTCCTCATGGGGGCGACAGAAACTACGCACTATAGCTTTAAATTCAAAAGCTCATTTTGATCGATTTTCAAAAATCGTGACACCTCTAACAAATATATATGTATACCTGGAAACGTTGAGCAGTGCGATGAAGCGATGCAACCAAAAAAAAAAAAACCTGTGGACAAGGATGAGCTCCATAATGCCAGTGGACACCACGAAGCAGTCAAAGCGATTGAATAGTGAGATGAAGTAAGAAGGTAAGCCTAGAGCATACATCTTCATGAACATCTCCAGGGCAAACATAGACAGCAGAAGCTTATTGGCAGTGTCTGGCAGACATAATGAGAGAAAGAAAAAGACAAATATAGTTATTTATAGAGTGTATCAGTAGTCAACAGCAAGGAAAATATGGAGTTTGGAGCATGCCACATGAATAGTTTTATACATTTTTAATTAAAAATCCCTCAATTTCTTTTTTCAAATCTGAAAGGCTAATGACACATTTTTACTATGGACGTTTTAACGCACTAATTTGTTGAGTCAATCTGTTATCGTGTCTATAATTCTGTTAATTGCTGCTTGTTGTTGTCATTGGTAAGTTCTTTTTGTGTTTTCTTTCTACTTTTTCATTTTTACATTTCAATGTTGTTTTATACAGCACCTTACTGCTTTTTTCTAACACTGTTACGGTCAAAAATGACCGATTTACACATTCCCTGTACCATAAATATGGCATTTTTCATCAGATTGCCTCAAGACCTTATGATATCCTTCACAAAAGGCATTTGAACACATAACATTCATTGTGACTACTTTCCTTGAATTTTTAGTGATTTATTCAACTTAGTCACACTTCTTTTGTTTACGGTCAAAAATGACCGTCATAGGAAATGAATGGGAAAGAGTATAATTTTCATCCAGGAGATCTGGAAAAGACATCTCCATACACACACTCCTACAACTTTCTTGTGCTTGTGTACCCATTCACAGGTACAAAGCTTCCATTTGCAAGGGACACTGCACCATGACTGCAATTTGCCATTTGTGCGTGTGAAGCACCAATGTTCGCACACACATGCATGCACACACAGAAACACACACAGCCACACACACACACACACACACACACAAGCAGGCACACATACACACACATGTACACCCACTCACACACACACACACACACACACACACACACACACACACACACACACACACACACACACACACACACACACACACACACATACTTCATGTTTTCAGTTCATGTTGTCATGTTGCCACTTGTGCATGTGAACCACCAATGTTCGCACACACATGCATGCACACACACACAGAAACACACACACCCACACACACACACACAAACATACACACATAGACACATGTACACCCACTCTCACACACACACACATACTCACACACACATACTTCATGTTGTCAGTTCATGTTGTCATGTTGCCACTTGTACATGTGAACCACCAATGTTTGCACACACATGCATGCACACACACACTCACACACACAGATACACACACACACACACACACACACACACACACAGACACACATAAACACACATGTACACTCACACACACATACTCACACACACATACTTCATGTTGTCAGTTCATGTTGTCATGTTGCCACTTGTTCATGTGAACCTCCAATGTTCACACACATATGCATGCATGCACACAAAGAAACGCACACACCCACACAGACACACACAAACATACACACACACACACACACACACACACACGTACACTTTTACCATAAATGTTCTATTAAAAATACTTTTTGTCATTTTTATTGGCATCTATAATGAAATAAGAGCAGTTAAAACTGTCCGGTCAAATTTGACTGAAAACAGTAAATTAAGGGGGGTAGCAACAAGCAGTGTTTAAAGGTTAAGCTTTGTAACCTTTGAGTATCAAAAATTTTAAACTGAGGCAACGAAAAAGTGAACTACTGTTGGAGTTGGTACTTTGGCTTTTTAGCTGATTTAAATCCAGCAACAAAATCCCTTACAGAATCAATTTAGGTTCCACTTTCAATATTTATAAATTACCACAGTTATAAGTAACCAAGACACAAAAACCCAATTGAAATCAGCTGATCAGCGTTTGTTGACTGGGAAGGTAGAAACAGTAACTGTCACGTACCTAACACAGGATTAAATGTGTGTCGGCATGTAAGGTGTGTAATGCTCTGACCTTGCCAGTTGGTGAGACTCTGAGACTGTTTGTGGTGTTCGGTTGCGATGGCCAGCGTATTGAGGAAGACGAGCATGATCACCCACCAGTAGAACAGTTTGGACTTAACATAAACTCTGCATTTACGGCGTAACCAACGATTCCACTTACGAGCCAGCTTACTGCACAGAAGAGGAAGAAAGATAAGTTGAAAACGACCCATAAAGTATTACATGAAGTTAGCTGTTCCATACTGTAAAGAGTACTACAGTAAAGTGCACTACTGACTAGTAATAGATGATCAGCTGCATTGTGTCCATTTTGCCGACACTTCCGGTCTCTGATCCTCCATTTTCTGTGATAAGCAGGCCTGATGAGAAACACACACACACACACACACAGTCAGCTTTGTTCTTTTATAGAAGCATACTCATACACCAACTACATGCAGATACCCCATTGTACAATTAAACATATTTTACAGCATTAAAGCACTACTTTGCTAAATCCCCCCCCCCAAAAAAAACTGCTGTAAAAATCTATTTTTAGTTCCAATTAATAATCAAACTATCAAGAAATGGTTGCCTTGTTTTTTGAGAAACAAAAGGCACTAACACTAATAATAACGGTATATGAATTATCATAAATGTTTGCATGAAAAAGCACTACATTCATTTATGCCCTCTGAATAGTGTGGTGTGTGTGTGTGTGTGTGTGTGTGTGTGTGTGTGTGTGTGTGTGTGTGGTGGGGGGGGGGTCCTTCACCACACTAATGTAGTGTGGTGAAGCTCAACCACACAACGCGGCACTACATAAATATGATATTGACATTATTGATATTAGGACTGTGCAATTAATCAAATTTTAATCAAGATTACGATTTTGGCTCTTAGCTTGTTAAAGTTATTGTCAACGTTACCAGTTAACTAACATCAGCCTGTTACATGTTAACAGTAACGTTACAGTTAACAGCTAACGAGTCAGCAGCCAAAGTTTACATTTACAGTGAGTGAGCTAACAATAATGATACGTCTAGAGGCAAAACTCTGCAACAGCTCAAATCATGTCACTGATGTTAACCACTTACTTACTTTCCAAAAGTCAATGGGTCATCGTGTTAAATAATTGTGATTTCAATATTGGCCCTAATAGTCGTGATTATGATTTTTTTCCATAATCGAGCAACCCTTATTGAAATTTATAGTGAAGTCAATCAACTAGTCGTTTCTCACATCTGCAAAAACATTCCAGGCAGTTCCTTGGCATTTTATTCTATTCTCTTATTTATTCACCAGCTATTGTATTCTGTGTCTTGTGTCTTACCCTGTCCCTCCTGGTCATTGTCCATGACCTCAGCCTGAGTGATCCACTCCATATAGCCCTTCAGGTCCTCATCTAGCTGCTGGGTTTCCCTCAGCTTCTGAAACTCTCCACGGGACTTGGCCTTTTCTCGCTCTTTTGTGAACTCACTAGTGGGAAACAAGACAACCAATCTGAACTAAAAAGACAGAACACATGTAGAAGCAATGTGAAGTGCAGATACTAACGATTGCTAAATTGGTAGTAGTTAGGTTTAGGGTATTCATACCCACTGAGCACACCCAGAACCAGGTTGAGCACGAAGAAGGAGCCAACCAGGATGAGTGTGGTGAAAAAGATCCATGGCCATTCCATTCCTATAGCATCATTTACCTGTCAGACAAAGCACACCTTTATGTATTTATTAAATAAATAGGTAAGTTTAACTTACATTTTGTAATAACGTTTGTAATAATTGGTGAAACTCGCTGTTACCATGGAAATGTTAACCGCACCCGCAAACGGCCAGCAAGCTGCTACCATTGAAGTCTATGATCGTTTTTGTACACAGTCTTGTACCTTTGCCTTTTTTGTTGTTTTCAAAATGTTATTTTGCACCCAATGACATGTTTTATGGTTAGGATTCATCTCGTAGATGGTTGGCTTGTTTCCAGGCTTCAAACTTGTTAGTATTTAATGAATCTTCAACAGAGATATTGAATTGGGAAAATCCTTCTGGAACCAGAGCCGTTAAAAAAGTATGCGGTCACTGTTGCGCTCTATACCTTACCCAGTAGAGGATGTCTGTCCAACCTTGTGTGGTGATACACTGGTAGACAGTCAGCATAGAAAACCCTAGGTTGTCAAAGTGGGTGATTCCTTGGTTTGGGCCTGGCCACCCAGCTCGACACTCTGTGCCATTGATGGTACACCGCCGACCATTCCCTGCTTGGGCACATGGAGCTGGCTTCTCATTTTCCACTGTAGCAATGATATCTGAAGGCCACAGGAGGGTTATGGTTAGGTTGATCTTTGTGTGCATGTATTGTACACATGATACTGTAGCACCTATCTGACTTTTCCCCTCCCAATGCCAACTCCACCTAAATTCAGTATTGGTCAATACAGAGTACAAATCTCCTACCAGTGCTTTTTGAAAATGTATAAACCTCACCGTGATAGAACTGAATGGGTCACTTTTCTATCTGTAAGGTCACATGAAACTTACTTCTTAATCATAAGCAAGTATGTTCATACACTCTCTTTTTAGGATTCTGCACATTTTTTACTATATTTATGTAATTGCATTATTACAATTATAATATCTGACCAAGGCTTCAATCCTCTTCTACTGTCAGATAGTACATTTGTGACATACATTCGTTCCCAAAGTACCAATGCTGCAATCTGTCCATACTAATGACTCACATTTGAAATGCTTTCCATTATGCAGGGGTACGTGCCAGGGGTGCCGGTGTCCCCACTACTCTTCCCGTTTGCAATAGAACTACTTACAGCATCTCTCCGTCAGTGCCAAGCGTTGAGCAATATTACACAGAAGATTTCCCAATACGCTGAGGATCTCCTTCTGTATGTTGCTAGCCCAGTGTCCTCACTACCTCATACACCTTGTCTAATCTGAAATGATTTGGATAGTTTACAGGCTACAAACTGAATCTGCAAAAAAGTTAACTTATATATTAAATTATATATTACTTAAATTCAGGGGCACTCAGTGTTCTGGTCTCAGCCTTCCCATACAAAAGAGTAAAGTATTTAGGAGAGGTTTTCAAATGCTGTACTAAACTGCTGTAAACTAAACTTCATCCCAGTAATGTACCAGTGTAAGCAGGAACCACATTCGACACGGCACGTCCTTGGGTACCCAGCAATACATGTGCGAAGTTTGAAGTAGATCGGCTAAACGGTTCTAAAGATATGCAAAGGACAGACAGCCAGACACACACACTCACACACACACACATTTATAGTTAGATTACTGCCATATATAACCCTGTTGTGCTGCATACTGTACTTGTGCCTGTGTGGTAGCAGGTCTTGTGCATTTTGCACTTGAAGAGCTCCAATCCCATAATGGAGTAAATGGTGACCATGAAAAGGACCAGTAGGGTGATGTGAAAAAGAGGCAGCATGGACTTCAAGATGGAGTTCATCACCACTTGAAGGCCTGAGGGGGAAAACATAAATTTATTAAATCAGTATTTTTACAAAAAAATAAAAATGATGTATCACAATACAATATGTTTTCACCAAGCGAGCAAACAATCCCCTACGGTTAATAACTGTTAGTGAAATAAAACATTGCCTCAGGCTGCCACATGACTGTAGAACATTGTCATAAAACTTTATTCCTACTAAGAATAAAATAACAACAAAAAGAAAAATGAACTTTATTTGTTACAGCATGATGAAGTTATATTGTTTAATTGTGCAATGTGTCTGATTCAACGCCAGACCAGTTACTCACTCGGGACTCCAGAGACCAGTCTAAGTGGTCGAAGAACTCTGAATGCCCGCAGAGCTTTCATGTCAAAGCCTCCACCTTTCTCTCCTACTGGAGCCTCCACTCCACTGATATGGTTAATGGCATCCACCACCACAGTGAACAAGCTAAAGAGATAAAACAGAAAACATGATTTTTTTCTCTGATATCAAGATATCAGATGGTTGCCAGCACGGTTGCTTTGGACATTCATCATTCCCAGAATACACTGTAAGAAGCAGGGAACATCTCCCCTGACTGTACGCAAAATCCAAAGAGAATGGAACCAAGTCCCGCATCAAACCCAGGGACCCTCTTGGCATGTGCGGACAGAAACAGTGAGCCTTCATGCTCCTAACACCACTCTTTTGCAAAGTAATGAGACAACATATACATTGCCTATATTAATATGGCCATTAAAATTAAACATTAAAATACTGAACTAAGTGGGCTCAACACAACTTATCAACTTACCCAACGGATACACAAACAAAGTCCAAAATGTTCCAGCAGTTTCTTAAGTATGCATCTGCATGAAAAAGAAATCCATAGGCAACAATCTTCAGGAAACACTCTATCGAGAAGATGATGAGGAAGATGTACTCCAGGCTTTCCTGTAAAACAACAACAGGGGCTTTTGTTTGAATCTGTTACTCGTATATTGGCGTCAAATAACTTCTAGTAGTGTTATTTCATGCATAGGTTTTAGTTATAATTTATTGACAACATTATGATATATTTATATAAATAAAACATGTCAGACTGTGATACGATAAAGCTATAAAGTTCTTGAGTTATTTCCATTGTTGTACTAGGACTTGGTTGAACCTGGTTGAGTAGTGAAATCACCTCCCCTACTTATTTCTTCATGAGAGTTTAATGTTGCACGTCACACTAATCTACTTCTGTCTATTCATGTCACTTACAAACTCACACACCAATGATTTATTGCCTCTCCCATTCCACAAGTAGCTATTTTAAATGCATACCACACAGGCCGTGCCCTTCAGGAGAGTTAAACTGATATATGAGCCTAATATTGTCCTTGGATCCTTGTCCTTAGTCTGGACGCGTCAGCTTTGCCCATCACCTTCTGCTCTCTGTGTGTTGTTCTGGGAAACAACAACGAAATGTAATGTGTAGTTACATTTAAAGTGTAACGTGTAGTTACATTTCTGGGGAGGTATACACGTAAGGCTAGACGTAGGGTCTGTATCTACACGTACGGACCTAGGTACTTACCTACGGCGTAGATCCAACACAGAACCATAAATCAAGTTCAAGAGGGAGGCATTCTGGATACTGGCCACTTAAAGCCCAAGAGAGTTAAATCATTAATAAAGGCAGATTCACACGGAGTTAGTATTACCTTGTGATCTCTAGTCATTTGTAATAATTACGGAGGTTGTCTGTGATCTTATCCTAGAGCGAATCATCCATATCTGTAATTTGTAAAGTAAAAATTCTCCCGCAAATGACCTGCGTGCCTCCAGGTAACCAACTCTCGGGGTACAGATAAGTCAGTAAATTCGAGTAAAATCACAGACTACACTTATCCCATGCTAATGCGCCACACAAAACTCAGATTTGGGGGGCTAATTTCTAAATCAGACAAGTTCCCCAGATGATACTAATCCTGGGCGAATAGGGCTTTAGACTTGAAGCCATGTCTGTAAAGTCTACAGGATTATATTTCTTCTCCGATATGATTTCATTGAGAACTACTGTAGGATATATTTGATGAATGTATTAATTTCAAATAGATGGACCTTGACATTACTCAGGGTTATTTGTAAATACTGAGGGTGATTAAAATGCATTGTTTATGTGAAAAGAAAATCTGAATAAGTTTGAAATAATTAAAGGTGGTACATTTTGAACACTTTTTGCCAAAATCAAGTTCAAATGAATATGTATGAGGCTAATGTCTGTGTTGCGTTTACAAATAAAGCTGCTCTGAGCAATTTTGGCTTAAATTCAACAATGGTTGACAATATAGTATACTAAATACTCTGTCTGCAGGTTGAAGCAGAGTTTGCTTGCACTGCCACTGTCCCATTGAGATCCAAGTTAATGCAGCAGCTAGATCACAACTCCTCCCAGACGATTAGGAAATCATCGCAGACCTGGACAAGGTTTGTGTTTATCTAACAAATGTTTGTTCTTCAAAAATATTACTTGTTTTTCTTTAACGTATAATATGCAATGTTATCCTAAAAAATGTATGTACGGACTAATACAAAATTAAAGGGGTGATAGAATGATTATATAGGGTATTTCACACTGTTCCTTATAGTCTCCTAATGGGGTATGTAACATTGGTTGGGCTGAAAATGGCCTGGTTGATATTTTATGGGCCCTTATGCATCCCTGTGTTTTGGCCCCATTTGTAACAAGAGCTTTTCTTCCAAATATGGTATGGTCATGAATATTTAGATGAGCTGCGCGCTGATTGGTTGAGCGACTTGCCATACGCAGACATTAGAGACGTCGCTGATTGGTTGAGCATCCCCAAACACATACATTAGAGAAGCGACAGAATCTCATATTCCAGACACTGCAATGTTTCATTACCAAATTCACTTCTGAGACTTTTTTAAGCGAGAACTCAACTATATAAAGCTGAAATATGGGCCGTTTTACAAAAATTGATGGCTAATTGCAAATTTGGTAAGACGTGTCGGACTTTAGGAGCTCCACACAGTCTGACGAGAAAGCGGCAGCCTGCTGGGCTCCATACCCAGCGCAAAGTCACCCTTTGTGGATACTGCACTACGGGGCTCCGCGGCCAGCTGCCGGCATAACTAATATATTTACTAGTTTGAATTTGTGTTGTTTGAATGTTTGAATTTCGTCACGCCACTTATATAACATCATTCCCCCAGGGCTCTCAAGTTTTGAAGACAGGCAAGAGTGACACTTCCAAAAAAAAATAGGGGTGTTTCATTAATAATATTATTAGTAGTATTTTTTTATGTTATTATTAATAATTGGTCAGATTTACACAATTAAAGATTTGACAGATGGCACTGACAATTCAACCAAATACAAAGTAATTATACAATTTCAGCATGGTGACTTATGATGCGGAGGGGTCTGGGGGGGTCCTCCCCCAGAAAATTTGAGCATTAAACTCTTCATTTCCTGCATTCTGGTGAATTTGTATGCACCCATTTATACCTTTTTCTGAATTAATTGATGCTGGAAATCTTTATGTAAAAGGTACACATAGATTATAATCCAAATATAAAAACATAATGGAATATATTGCAGTAAGGCTCTCAGGCAGTCTGTATTGTTTTCATCTATTTATTCTCCTGTAGATCAGCTTTTCTAATTATATCTGAGTCAGCACACTGCACAGCCTAGCATCATTTACTCTTCCCTTTTCTTTTCCATCTTTTGTTGAGGAAGTAGCCTAAACTCCTTAAATGTGCATTTGACAATTATTCACGTCAATGATAAATTCATTCATTTTAATGAATTAATAAACCCCTGGACTATAATATTTCAGATTTGTTTGAGCAAGATTTCTGCTCATGTCCAAAACTTTGTGCACATTCAAAATATATCTGTGTTATCTGAGTTTTGGAGGAGTCGTGATATTTTGAGAAAAATAAAGTTATAATAGTCAATATATTTCAGAAAATAATCTGCTGTGCATTACGTGATTGCTCTGCTGAGACGGTAGATCTCAGACCGTCTGACAGACTCAGAGCCCCGTTTGGGTCTCTGGTCTCTGAATTTGCGAACGTTTAGGGAAGTGTCTGTACGCTGCTCTTTGCTTTTTTTCCATTGGTTGTTGCGTTAAATCTTACCCAGATACAATAATGCTATTTTCTGATTGGCTATTGTGTAGCCCCTTTCTTTTTTTTGATTGGCTGATAAGTGGCAGGCACGACTAAGAACTCCAGGGGAGACGCGCTTGATTCCTGCCGGTTCCATAGTGAGAGCGGCGCCGGCACAGACATTTTGGGCGCTGCGGCATATTCAATTTATTATAAATATTTTTTCTGCGTGAGGAATACAATGTGTGGCGGGAGTGCGTGAAAAAAGACCGAAATGAGTGACTGTCACGCTCAATGCGTGACAATTGAGAGCCCTGTTCCCCAATGTATTGTAAAGCTAACCGTTGTGTCCGATTTGATTTTAAGGTATTTTTATGAACGCGAGGCGTCTTTGTAGGAAAGCAGCTGCTTGCTATATGTCCCATTCATTACAATGGGGAAATACCGCAGCTAGCTAGCTACACTGTCGCCATAACTAAATTATATTTACAGTTTGAATTTCGTCACTTATACAACATCATTCCCCAATGTCTTATAAAGCTAACCGTTGTGTCCGATTTGATTTTAAGGCATTTTTATGAACGCAAGGCGTCTTTGTAGGACGAGCAGCTGCTTGCTATATGTCCCATTCATTACAATGGGGAAATATCGCAGCTTGCTCACTTTCGCATAACTAAAGTATATTTACAGTTTGAATTTCGTCACGGCATGAATATTACAGGTTCCTCAAGGTCTTACAAAGCTTAGCTAACACTTGTCCGATTTCGGATTTCAATTGAATGTATTTTTGTGAATGTCAGAGTTAGGAGGAGGCTAGCTAGCTCTCATTGATGGACTCCATCTCACCGCGGCTCTATCAATGAGACTCACGGACAAGAGGCGTTTATTTCCCCGATTGTTTGTTTAAATAATTCAACACACATACCCATTATAAGATTAACTGGAACCTGCGGGCTGCGGTAAAAGATTGCGGGCGTAAGAAGCTCGCTGACACTGCGGTCAGGGCGGCGATGTAGCAACCCAGGCAGCACCAACACGGCCCATATTTGAGCTTTAGTTGATTTCTCGCATAAAAAAGTTTCAGAAGTGAATTTTGTAATGGAATAGCAGAGATCTGCGTGACCTAGCTAGATTCAGAAGACTACCTGATCTCAGGTCAGTTGTGTAGCCTATGTAAATGTTGGGGCGTGACTGTTCTCTTAATACACCCATGGGCTGACAAAGGTTCCGGTTTTTGGGAGGTTGACGTCAACTTCCAGCTTTGTTGAGATTCGCCCGTTTTCAGCGGCAGTTTCAAAATATGAGATTTTCATAGTAAAGGGGTGTCAGTGGGATTTTGAGCTTCTATGTATGTCCTATTTACCCACCGAACTGTCGTTATTCAACTATGACAGGGTAAAATCGGTTTTGCATTCTATCACCCCTTTAATCCATCTCTATCATCTCTTACGACCCTCTAGAAGTGGGTAGTGGTGCATGGATTTTCTCTTTTCATTTAATTTGAGTGCGGGAGGTTTGTTGGCTTCAGCAAAGAGTCGTTACCACCCAACTTCTAACCCATGAAACTTGGAACTGGATGGCAACCGTCTCTCAACAAAGGCTCAAGTGCTAAGAAACAAATTCTTTGAAGTAGGGATGCTAATTTAGATTTTATTTTCTAACCATCACACAATACCACCCACTCCCTCCCTGTGTGTAACGCGTTAAAAGTACAAAGTAACTTCAGGTAAAAAGTAGCGCTGCTACTGAAAATTTGGTAACGAAACGTAGTTCCTTTTCAATTCGGCATAACGTTACTTTTCCCAGGGACAGATTTGACAGCGACACTGCCTCCTCAGCTGCTCGCTCACAAGCTCCACACGGGACGTGACAGAGGCTGGTAACACAGCAATCATGGCAAGCGAGAAGCAGCCAGCGCTTACTTTTGAGAGCGTTTTCAGCTTTGTGGCATTTTGCTGGACGGCGCTCTGAGCGGAGAGCTACGTGACACATGCCACTACATCGCTGAGGACTGGCGGTTAAATTGGCCACCTACAAACAGAGCATGCCAGGCAGACACAAAGCTGACAACCTCACAGATGGATCTCATACATAGGCTACACGCAGCGGACCGCTGTGGACTTGTGTCGGTCGCACGGACATGCAAGGACTTCCAGAAAAGAGGCTGCATGTGTCTACGACAATGCACGGACCATTGTGGCTGCGCAACCGGTACAAGTCGATACAGACATTACATACACTGACATACGTGTACATACGTGTAACGGCGATGACCTGCCGATGTGCATTCAACCCGTGCTGGACTCGTTCATAATGAATCAGCCGTCCCTCTGTGAGGAGAGAATCCAGTCTGCAGTGGAGTTCAGACACTTCACTGATAAACCAGAGATTGGCTTTATGGTCAAAGATAGTTTTTGTATAATTAACTTCAGTCTCTGCCAGAGACGCCTGCTTTTAAAAGTAACGTAAAAGTAACGAAAGTTACTTTCCATAGGGGGTAACTAAGTATAGTTACATATTACGAGCAAACACTACTTTTTAAAACTAACTTCCCTAACACTGATCCCCACTGTAATCATGACACTGAACAGTCACACATAGCATAGGCAACATCTCCCACTCCGTTCAGTCTTCTTTTTGCCCTATTTTGCATTTTGCACTGTTGGTATTGCCAATGTTTTTGCACTGTTTCTTCATGTATCCAAAGTTATATGCATTTTGTTATTTGAGCCTGCCCTGTCAAAGACGAATTTCTGTCACTCGTGACAAAGTTTTTCTTATCTAATCTTACCGATAGACCACCCTCGTTGACCGATCATAAACCATTAATACAAGGGTTTTCATATTTATGCTCTTTTCTTCTATTTTCATGTTTGAAAACGTGACATGAAGTGTAGATAATTTAAATATCGCAGATTCTTTTACTCTGTTGAAACCTTTTTAAAAACGTACAATCAATAAACAATGATATATGGGCCGTCCTCAAGGCAGCCCAGGGTACCAACTTTGGGAACCACTGGCCTAAACGACTGCATATTTTAATAACAAACACAAGCATGCTGACGCACCAAGTTGCTGTTGGTGTTGTTGCTGTCTTCCTCAGGCATGGGCAAGTACACAGCCAGGGCCACACAGTTGGCAAAGATGGCCACAAGGATTATGATTTCAAAAGGTCTGAAAGAGATTCATAGGAAGCTTCCATGCCAACCAGATGTCCCCACATCATACAAATTAAACAACACTTTGACACGCTTACACATACACCTACAGCTGTGCTACAAATAGAACACCAAACATCTGAAGGCCAGTTCAGACCAAAGATTGGCGACGAGACGAATCCGTTTTAGAACGTTGCAGCGGTCTGAACCGGTCCGTCTCAGCTCGACTCCAGTTAACAGAAAAGTCAGCTACAAACAATCGAAATAAAATGATCCATAATCCATTTTATTTCTATGTTTCAAACTGTCAACTGTTTTTTTTTTTGTTTTGGGCAACACACAGTATGGTCGAGCAAGCGGGTCACTGAAGAGAGAGAGAGTAATCGGAAAAATTAAATGTTTTCGCCGATTCATTACTACTAGAAATGTAACTGTAGCAAGCATCTTACTATCACTATACTAATACAGCTACAAATAAAAGCCTCAAAGTCGGAAGTTAGAACAGAAGTACGGAGACTCGTTGCTATAGAGATGATACAACGTCTTGTGCGTCTGGTCTGAACTGGCAGGTTTCAGAACTTTGCAGACAGGCGCGTTGCAAGTAGTTGCAAGTTTCAACTCGTCTCGTCGCCAATCTTTGGTCTGAACTGGGCTCACCATTTAACTATTACTGACAGTAAATATGGTCTGCGGTAGCAACAATCACATAACATGTTTGATCCAGCCGCCCCGTTGACTAAGGCCCTTTTACTACTGCAGGATACTTCCACTCCACAATACTGATGCATGCCCTGCGGAAGGGATTCCTCAGTGTCAAGAAGAGGAGAGAGCGTGCAGGCCTCGGGTTGCCTCCTGTGGCCATCAGCTTCTTTAGCTTCTCCTTTTGTTTTCTCTTCAGAGTTTCCTCATCCATGATGTAGGACGACAGTGGTGGACTGCCGCTGTCTGCCATTGTGGCTTCAAGAGTTTATTGAACCAATTGTACTTTAAATTGAAGGTGGTATTCCAAAAGGTCTGTCGAAGACTTCAAAATCCTGTTGACTAGGTCTGTCCATTCATCCGTAACCCTTCTCAACTTGTCTCAATCATCTCTGTCACACTCTGTCTCTCTCTGATGGTTTGACTGATCTCCCTCTCTTTCTCTGTCTCTCTCTGTGGAATGGCAGCTGTCCCCTCTACTTGTAAGGGATTGGTTTACTCAACAGCTGTTTGGTCAAGAGAATAAATATAGACAATGAGCATGCCTGTTGTGGCATGGGGTGAAAAAAGAGGCATTTGCACAGATATAGTCTGGGTATAGGATATTTTTTTAAAGTGAGTGTGCCCCCAGACACAGAGGACATGACAAAAATAAAATAATTTATAAGAGGGATAACACGGTACTGAACGGTAATCTGTCATCAGCCCTTGACAAGGAGGGGGTGGGTTTGTTATCTCTCATAGTTCCTAGACCTTTCCACATGCTTCTGGGATTGCCCTCTTGGAATTGTAGTTCCACTTTCTTTCTGTTGTCCATTTTGGCTTCTCACATTGTAGGCTGCTGCTTTTATCCATGTATGTTTCCAGACTGCAGAAGTTGTTGCAGTGAGTGTGTTTATGGTATCCCGGATGGTTCTGGTAAGGCGCTCCCTCAGCTACAGCCAGAACCTGGAGCGCTACATAGGGGCGGAGCCAGACGTAAACATTCAGGGCTCAGCCCAGACCAGGGGGGGAGATGTTTTTTTTTCTATTTATGGCATTATATTTGATAATAGAATGCCTAAAACTCTGTACATCATTTGGGGGGAAACATGATAGTTGTCAAGGAAAAAAACATCTAATTGTTCTCCAATTGTCTTCATTATTCTGAAATCAGAACACAACAAATGTTGATGATGACTAACTGTCACTGCTGCCACCTAAAAAGGGGCAAAACGTGTCATTTTTGTTACACTACGCTGGAGTAGAGTTCACAGAATGAATGGCTGTATTTCCTCAGTAACAGAACTTTTGCTCTATTGATTTGTCAGAGAGATTGAAGGGAAATGACACAAAGTTGAAGCTATTTTAAAACCCTAAAAGATCAGGGGCTTTTGAGATAACATTCGGTGCTGGAGACCCAGAAGCCCCCCCACCCCGCTCTGCCCATGACGCTACAGGAGCTATGGCATGCCATGGATGAAGTGCTGCATGGCCAGGCTGCCAAAGAACTTTGGAAGGGAGAAGGCTCCCAAAGTCCTGACATTCCTCTCCTGTGTGGGAATGATAATGGATGGAGATTACATCTCCTTTAAGGACCTGGCACTGCTAATCAAGCATGGGGATGTCCCAGGCAGAGCTCCAACGGCTGCAAGATACAGCCATGCTTCATCTTCCCCAAAATCTGTTGGTGTGGCGTCTCCATGATGCCATTCCATTCATGATGAACCACCTTCCCAAACCACCTAGCAACAGGGTCTTCCACTAAAAGGACATGGACGAGGCAGAGGGCAGTGGCGAGGACATCCAGACAGTTGAGCATGATGAGGTGCGGCCCGACCCTTCACAAAGCAGCTTTGTGGCTGCAAACTCAAAAAACAAACATTGGACAACACAAGAATTGGCCTTTGTGGACCTTGATCCAGCCACAACTCAATACTGTGAATAAGTAAGTCATTTGGGTTAGGTTTTGATTAGGTTGGTTTGAAGATAATTAATAAAACCCAGTTCCTTCAGAGTAAGAGACAGGTGTTGTTACTGTGTTCTTTTTGTTTGAAAGCAAAGCGCAACAAAAACTACCCAAAATATTTAAAAGACACTGTCTATTTTGTTGTTGTTTGAGAGCAAAAAAAAGTAAGAGACAGTTGTTAATGATGTCCATTTTTGTTGTTTTAAATCACAGAAAAAAAAACTTGGTGGGAATGATGTAGCCCTATCTTAAGGTGCACTCTCCAGAGGTAACCTGGGCCAGACTAGACTAGACTTTTGTACATTTCATTACCTGTCACTTAATTGACGCTTTTATCCAAAGTGACTTCCAATTAAGTGCTTTCAACCTTGAAGGTACAAACTCTAGCGAGGCTTTTTAACTTTACGAACGTCACGTTCTGCGTCACGTGTGTAACCAGAAGTGAAGGCCCCAGCTCTTATCTGCATTTTGACAGGCTAAGATTGCAGCTGCTGATACATAAGACACATGCAGGTTTTTGTCGGCAGTGTGGAGAATAAACTGCACACTGTGATTGTGAATAAAAGTGAAGGCCTAATGAAAAAGGCTTAACAATGCGTAATAGGATTTGTCTGTTAACTTGCATGAAGGCTGAAGACTTTGAAGGTAGAACCGAAACCACGGTTTTGTCGATTTTATAAAAAAAATGTAGTCACTTTTTTTTCACAAGTTTTTGTTACCTTTGGCGATGTTTTTTTGTCACTTTTTTCACTTTTTTTGGGTCACTTTATTCAGAGTTGAAAAAAAAAATGTTGTTGATTTTTTCCCTGCGTTTTTGTAGCTTTTTCCAACATTTGTCACTTTTTTCAACGTCAAATTTGACCCGAGGACATTTATATGACATTATAGCTATTTTTTTAGTTAAAAAAGCAGAAATTACTAATTATTTTTGACTAATAGTTAAGATCAGAGGATGTTTATGTCAAAGTTTAGTTAGGATGCTGTTTTGAAACCATTTAAACATTTGTTTAAAATGCTATACAATTTAATAAAACATCCAAAATTCAATGAAAGTAATCATTCTTTTTACCTGCCCAAAACTAACATGGATGCATGGGTGGGATCATTTATGCATCCATGTTATTTTTGGGCAATTTGGTTGAAAAAAAACAGATCAAATTTGACCCGAGGACAACACAAGGGTTAAAGACGTGTTTAAAATTGTGACTGTTAACATTACGTTCTCTGCTTTAGATAAAATGAATTTCCGCCACTGCCAGGGGCGCTAATTTATGAAATGCTCCGGTGGGTCTTATTAGAGCAGGGATCTTCAACAGGGTGTCCAGGACCCCTAGGGGGTCTTCAGAGTCAATGCAGGGGGCCCACCAAATTTTTGTAAATAATAAATCCCCACTGCTTACTGGCGTATAGTTAAGGTACTGTAGTCACTAAGGCCATCCACAGGTACAGTTCACCCTAAGGATTCACTGTGCCACATGTATGTCTAACATTAAAGCATGATTTACTATAAAATCAACAATTATTAGGCTATTTGAATAGTTTTCTATGCCAAAAAGTATGCATAAAGGCTTCAGGCTCCCCTACATGTTACTGAAGGCCCAGTTTAATATGCAACTTCATTTTATACTATATATGTAGTAGGTGGTCCCCGCTCCATCTCTCTTTCAGTTAAAGCAACACTAGAGAACTTTCCCCACTTCGGTCCCCCTACAGGTTGGAAGCTGAATTGTCCATTACATTACTGACCAGTTCATTAGAACTACAGATCCGCTACCTGATCTGGCAAACTTGCATAATGTAATGTAAAGGACAATTCCGCTTCCAACCTGTAGGGGGACCGAAGCAGGAAAAGTTCTCTAATGTTGCTTTAAGGGGTCCTTAGCTTAAAAACATTGAAGACCCCTGTATTAGAGGATAGGAATAAACCACCCATATCCTCATATACATTGACTTGTTGGACAGAGAGTCTTCTAACGAGAATACTGAATGTGGACTCAAGCCAACCACGTCTTAGACAGCTGGCACTTATACTGACCACATTATTCAGTCCGTCTATACCCTGTTACATATCTGTGAGATACTAAAAAGTCTTCTGCCTCCATGCAAGTTAACAGACAACTCCTATTACGCCATATTAAGCCTTTTTTTATTAGTTCTTCATTCTGATCCAGAATCACAGTGTGCAGTTTATTCTCCACGCTGCCAACAAAAACCTGCATGTGTCTTACGTATCAGTAGCTGCAATCTTAGTCTGTCAAAATGCAGATAAGAGCTGGGGCCCTGCCTCCCCCCTCCATCAGGCTCTTTAAATAGACGTGCTTGGTCTGTGAGCTGCAGCTGCCTGTGTGTATCTATCGTGGTTTGACCCATATGAGCCTTTAAAGGCCAGTACCAACACAGATATTTTTTAGATTGAAGCTGCTTGTATGCTGAGTTATAACTTTAAATCTTTCAATTTATGTGCCAAAACAAAACAATATCAAGTATCCAGTGTTTCCTTCTGAGAGCCCTTTGAATCACTTATTTACACGAGTGGTTCCCAAACTTTTTCACGTCAAGGACCCCCAAACTGACACAAATTAGACCACAGAACCCCCTTTAATAAGACTTCCTTTTTGGATGGTCCCCCATTTGATAGGATGTTTGCTTTTAGATGTTGTATTACAGAAAGTGTATGAAACCCATGACCAAACTAGTCATACATTTTGTCATTGTGTTACTTGTGGATGGAATTATAGTGTAAATAAATGATTCCCTTTTTTGTTGGGGAACCCCCTCAATGACCTCAATGATCTCTCTCTCTCTCTCTCTCTCTCTCTTGCTCTCTCTCTCTCTCTCTCTCTCTCTCTCTCTCTCTCTCTTTAGTTAGCTCCTTGCACTTCTTTCTCCCCCTGCCCTCTTCTGCCCTCTCTACCATTCCACTCCTCCCCCTCACTTGGTCTCCCTTCCTTTCTGCCTGTCTTCTGGAGAGTCATTTATTTTTTTGATTCAGGTCTTCTCCTGCGTTCTGCCCTGTCTTTTTCTACGTCTTGTCTTTTTTTTTTTTTTTATTCACCTTAACTCTTTCCACACAGACTTCTCTCAAATTCCCTAGAAAGCTGTTCTTTCGCCATGGCTGACAAAAGTCGTACACCAATGAGAAGAAAAGAGAAAGAAGAAAAAGAAAAAGAGTCGGCTGAAAAGACCAAGGATGTAAAGAAAGTGAAGAATCAAGGAGCGCAAGGAGAAGGGGCAGCGCATAATGGAGAGGGCCCGCCAGCTGAGGCGGCAGCTGCCAATGGTGCAGCAGCCAACGGTCAGAATGGAGATTTTCAGGTTGAGCCAATGGAACTACCTCCATTTGAAATCATCAAAGGGTAGGTCCATATCACCAAGTTTGGTTCATGAAGCCATTTAATAGACAGAGCTAAGGCTGTGCATATGTGAGGTATCCTATCCTCATTCTACATTTCTTTTATTTCCAAAGTTTTGGATGATGATCCCTTTACTCTGTCTCAGATTCTCTAATGAGCTGATCCCACATGCTTGCACTGAGAAGCACTTACAGTGAATTGTCTGGCATTTAAGAGTGAATTCCTTTTTATGCCCAAGGTGGTAACATTTTTAAATGTGTGACATACTAAACATGAGTTCAAATCAGCCAAGTACCTGACTACCGTGTGTGCACTGCACTATACTCTATAATAATATCAGGAATTTCATTTATTCAATCATTAATTGTATTATTTTTGTAATTTGTTGTGGATGTGCGCGAAGTACCTGAACCAGTAACTTATAAAGTGACAAACTTACCTAACATAACATAACCTATGATCTATGTGGTGCATTGTGTGGGTTGTTTTATTGCATTTACAATAAAATGTCCAAATATAGATTCAGACCAACTGCTAACTTCACTTAGAATTGATTAAATAAAAAACACAACTAACTTACAGTAAACTACTGCCATTGGCTATCACTCGGGACTTGTAAAACGTACTTCGAAATAAAAGCATTACAAACTTCTTTTCACCAGAATGCTTTTACTAAGACTAGCAGCTTCATTAGGTGCCCGTGTGACGTCTTCTATGTGTCTCCCTCTATGTTGTGTATGTGGATCTGCACATGGGGAAACCAGCATGAATTTACATGGGTATCTCAGGTTGTTCTCATAAACCATTCCTACATATAGCTACGAAACGTTAAGCACTGTAATTCTTATTCTGTGGCATTTCTCCAAAGTTCTGCTGTTTATAAAAAATTAAAATAAAGCTGTGATCGTATAGTGGAAAGTTTTTTTGACAAAAGCATGACAATACTAACCTGACGTACCAGATGGTTTGGCACACAGATCTGTCCGCCATTGTTTTGAACAGTCGCGGCCATTACACACACACACACACACACACACACACACACACACGGCCTAGATTAGATTAGATTAGATTAGATTAGATTAGATTAGATTAGATTAGATTCAACTTTATTGTCATTGTGCAGAGTACAAAGACTAGGAAATGCAGTTTGCGTCTAACCAGAAGTGCAAAAAAAGCAGAAAAGTGCAATGTGATCTACAAAGTATAGACAGGTGGGGCATAGAATCTGGAGAGACACAGAGCGTCACGATGCGTTCGCGCCGCCAGCGCATTGAGACAATGAATGGGACATAGAAACTTATTTGCATGCCAATGTTCACTCACAATCATTTATAATCACCACACTAAGGTGTGTAGGCCCACTGCATTCATCCTTTCATATGTGTAAAATTTTAGAAATGAAAGCAAAACTAATCATACTTTCTGTCTGACTATAAAAGTTGTGTCCCGACGCTGGAGTACCATGTGTGCACTGCACTATATGCTATAATAATATCAGGAATTTCCTTTATTCCTAATTGTATTATTTTTATAATTTGGTGTGGATGTGTGCGATCAGATGGCAGGTCGTGTGTTGACTGTTAAACTGAAAGATGCACTGCCCACAGGAGAGACGGAGAGACAAATAGAAATGCTGAGGGGGACTCATTCTCCTTCTTTCATTAGACAAAATGGGATAACTTTATCTTTTGCACCGTGATTATATTTACAATGAAGTTCTCTTGCCAAAATAAAAAGGCTGAAATTGATTACACTGTTTCAGCATGGGTTTCCTGCCTTACGCTGCTTGCAACTGCTTCTGTATAAAATAAAGTATAGTCCAAAACATTCCTTATATTGCTGCGTTCTATTAACCGAGTCGGAAATCCGACTTTAGGGGGCGTTCCATTTGAAAGTTTCAACTTGGAATTCAGAAATTCCGATTTGTAATGGAACACACCATGGGCCCTATTTTAACGATCTGAAACGCAAGTATGAAACGCCAAACGCAAGTAGCTTTGTGGGCGGATCTCGCAAATTTTAAATGGGTTGGTCTGAAGTAGCTAGGTGTGGTTTGGGCGTAACGTGAAAATAACCAATCAGAGCGTCATCTCACATTCCCTTTAAGAGCAGGCGCGCTTGTTCCATGGTGGATTGCTATTATGACGGCGGATTTGCCTGGCGCACGCCAGCGGGAGCTGTCCGAGATGCGGCAAAGTAATAAATGCCCGTCTTGACCCGGGTGGCGATGTTGCTGCGGCCTCTCGGGCGTATCACCTCAAGTCTGGAGAGGATTGCTGCAGCCATGGAGCGTGGGCCTCCAAACGCACCACCTGCACCTGTTGTGCCCCTTCCTCCTCCCCCCCACTCCATCTCCGTCCACCCGCTCCGCCAGGAGCACATCGCGCATTGCCACTCCCGGACCAGATCCCGCCGTAGTTCAACATCACGTCTCCTTAAGTCCTCTAATATTTCCTCATTTATGTCATCAACACATCCATGATTCATGGAAATGTGTAAAACACAACAAGCCACAAAGAATGCTGGGACTTTTTGAGGACTGTACTGTAAAATGCCTCCTGATCTATCCAAACACCTGAAGCGCATTTTCAGTAATATTTTTCTTTGTAATTATGTATGGTTTTCAAAAATGGGAACTGCTGTAGATGAGAGAAGTGTATGCGCGTTGTGCACACACTACATTATGACCAAGCATGCGCCCCTAAAATAGCATCTGAATAACGCGCCACTGACTTTAGACTAGCGCCACTGACTTTAGACCAGGTTTTTTCTGGTCAGTGGCGGAATTGTTTTCTGAAACTGCAAAATAGCACCAGGGAACATTTGCGCCTGAACACGCCTCCTCTTTTCGCTGAACCGCCCCCTGGAGCGCAAATACATTCCCTAATTTACCGACGTGCATCTGTGGAGGGAAAAGCCGCTGTGCGTCGGGTGCAAAATAGGAATGATACATGCGTCGGTGTACAAAGGTAATTGCGCTGAGTGCAAGATAGGGCCCCATGTGTTTGTTACTGCAGAACTTATTTTCAATATAAATTTCTTCTATAAAAAATGTTGCTCAGACATGATTGCGATTTGATTGCATGCAAATGATCATGCATCCATATCTGCTACCCCACCACCTTATTATTATTATTATTATTAGCAGGTTGGTTTTACAGTATGGAGCAAGAAAGAGAGCAAGAGCAACAGCAGCTTGTCTGCCCCAAAGGATACAGCTGGCTCTGGAGAACCACTCAGCTGGGTGGGAGCCAAGAGATACATGCATCATTCTGTTCATTTAATGATAATAATTTTTAAAAGTTATTTACTGATTCGATACAGAGAGAGAGAGAGAGAGAGAGAGAGAAAGAGAGAGAGAGAGAGAGGGGGGATGTGGTCTGTACTGGTTGGTTACAGTGGTTCCCAAAGCAAAGCATGGACAAGTTCGTGAAAGGACTGCCTTGAAAATGCATGAAAATATTTGTATCTACAAAAGGGGGGGGCCCTGCAGAAAAAAGTTTGGGAACCACCATAAGAGCTGGGTCACATGACAACAAGTCTAATAATAATGCATAGGAATTCCAGTCTCAGCCATGTAGACGGTTTGAAATTAGCTCTGCCTGCTGCTGCAGTCTGCCCCCACCTTCTCAACCTGACACCCATCTCACCAACCTTCATGTTCGCTCGACTCAAACAGAAACAGGTGCTGTGGTGATATCTAATCCTGCTGTAGATCCTGTCATCTATTTAAAGGACCACACCAGGGTTTTTGCATCGGTCAGCCGAGTATAACAAGCTGACGGTGTTTGAGAATTATTTCCCAATTAATGCAAGCGGTGCTGTTATTTTTTAATCTGTTTTTCATTGGTTCATTCATTAGCAAATATGAAAATCAACTCACAGCTCGACTTTTTGAGGTTTAATACCAGTGATTCCCCTAGGTTAGTCTCGCTTTGCCAGACTATCCTCCACAGCGCTGCAGAGGAGGGTCTGACTAGTCCACACAGCATTCCAGGATGGGAGAAAAACACGCTCTGGTTTATTGGCATTTCTTTAAACCAATCACAATCGCCATGGGCAGCGCTAAGCTCCGCACGGAGCCGCAGCAAAATAGCCTCGGGAAAGAACTAGTTTGGGTGGAACGTGTACGTTCAAAGGTTGTTTTAGTCGTGCAACAGAAAACTCAGATTGGACAGATAGTCTAGCTAGCTGTCTGGATTTACCCTGCAGAGATCTGAGGAGCAGTTAACCATAGTCCTCACAAATCCACCAGAATTCAGAATTTCCTGCGGCACCGGAGCAATCCCAGAAGTGGAACGTCGTATATATAGACTATCCCTAGGTTGACTGCATTAGCCTGGCGCATGGGTCGGATGGGGCACAGCACTTATTTCAAAAGAAAATAAGTCACTTTTAAAGCTGGCTTGCGTTTTACTCCCATCATTTCCTTTCAAGCAATGTAGCATTTAAAAGGCCAATTTCTTTAAACAGAGTCCAACGTAGCGCTCACTCCAAATAACTTCCATAATCCATAATCACTTCCAGCAAACTTCACAGAGAACAATAAGGGGAAAACAGCATCACAGATCTGTTTTAACCGAATATTCTCTGGTCCAGCTCAGCTAAAAACAACAACGAATACGTCAGCACGTTATTGTGTCGTGTAGCCGTTAGGCTACCGGCAACGTTATCGTCGCTTCACCTGTTCAACTGACTTTAGCAGTTTAGATAACACATTTGACTGTCCTGCTGTTACAGATGTGAACTACATGTAACCACGGACAGTTGCCTCGTTTATGGACTGTTCATGGCAGTGTTATGCTGTTGGGGAAACACAATGGATATTTGGTGTTATTTTTTGGCAGTAAAAATAAAGTTTTTTCTGGTTCCAGTTGGCTTGGCGACCCGCCAGGCCTGTGCAGTTGGTAAACGCTGAATACATTCAAAAGTGATGATGATTTACAAATTCTTCCTGGTGGTACTTTCAGGTGCCAAGGTCAAGATCAAACTCAGTTAATGTTTCACATGATTTACCGAGAGACCTGGCTTCAGGGAGATTTCCCAGATACATTCGTTCAGGTACAAGGTTTCTCAAATGTTTGCATTAATAGGAATAAAAACTCAGGGAAAACAAGGTCGGAGGTGGCATTTGTGTTGTTATCAAAGGCTCTTGGTGCAGGAATTACACAGTAAAAGACATGGTATGTGTTGAAGAAATTCTAGAGGGATTATTTTTCTCTAAGTCTTGAATAAGTTTCAGGAAACGTAGCCGTAGCAGCATTTATTGACAATCGATCAACGAGGATCAGGATTAAGGATTGGGACCACTCTGTAGCGTCTGGTAATACCGTCCCAAGAGACGTCTGTGAGAATGTCTGTGTTAAGGTTAGCTTTTTACCAAATACAGGCTAACCTTTAATCCCAACACATTCTCACTCCCAGCGCCTTAAAAAGTGATGCTTGGTCAGGTGCCTTTGGTGTTTGTACTGTGGGCACGATAAACACATATTCTGATCTTAATCATGTACCCAACACCTCAGCACACACCGAAAACAATGTCAGCCTGACCATACCATACTGCAGTAGAGCCTATCCTTAGGTGTGTGTGTTTATTCAACTGTGTGTGTGTGTGTGTGTTGTGTTGTGTGTGTGTGTGTGTGTGTGTGTGTGTGTGTGTGTGTGTGTGTGTGTGTGTTTTATACGACAGGTTAGTATCAGGGGTTCCCGAATCGACCTGTAGACGCTATTGTTTTTTGGCCTGGTTGTCAACGAAATAACGTTTTGACAACGTCAGATATGAGTGAAACAGTCCCATATTGGTTTTGCTATCTAACATTCCAATGTTTCTTTCATTTATTCTCTTTTAAACAGGGACCGGATTGATCCTTTTTCCTATAAGTTCCAGTTCAAGAACGTGGAATACTCCTCGGGCCGCAACAAGACCTTTCTGTGTTACCTGGTGGATAACGGGACAGCCGATGGGCTACTAAGGGGCTGTCTGGAGGATGAGCACGCTGGGCTTCATGCTGAGGAGGCCTTCTTCACACAGTGCCTGCCGAACTACGACCCTGCACTCAAATACACAGTCACCTGGTACATACCTCTCTTAAACTGTCAGATGGTATGTGGCACAGAGAATGTGGCATATTACAAGAACTTATTTTCAGTCTGGACAATATGTTCCTTGTTGTTTCCATGACGGTTTTTAATATTTTGAAACTTGCACTCTTATAGATGCTCTTAAATCCACACATAAACCTATACATTGTGTAGCCATTCATGCATATAATATATCCATGATATATTATGGGTCTGTTCAACACAGTCTTACTCCCAGCACCAAAACGACAATAAAAAGCCCACTGCGACAATATCTGTCGCTCTGGGTACCCCTTTGGTGTCATTTTTCATTGCGCTTTGTCAGGACACTGCAATTGCACTGCATTGAGGGCATAATCTCATTATGAAAATGTTTACTGAGGTAATAAATCAAGTGAGAAGTAGGGTAATTTTCTCATAGACTTCTATGGAAACAGACTTCTTTTTGGAGCCAGTAGAGTCGCCCCCTGCTGGAATTAAGATAGAATCCAGGTTTAAGGCACTTCCGCATTGGCTTCACTTTTCAGACCTGGAAGCTTCGTCCATTATTTCTACAGTCTATGGTTCAACCAAGTGTGTCAAGTTCCTCATTTCCATCTCAGAGAGCTAAAAATACATGTAAATACACGTATACACAATAATGAAAACATTCTTTGTCCATACATTAAATGCATCTTAATCTGATTATCCTTGTAATGCACTGATACAATTATAGTCAGATATTTGTGAAATTGTTTTGGAAAATTATGTTTCTCTTAATTTTGCCACTTTCCTTTCAGGTATGTGTCTTCCAGTCCATGCTCTGCTTGTGCTGCAAAGATAGCCGAAGTGTTGAACGCCAAGAAAAACGTCAGGCTGAGCATCTTTGCTGCTCGGCTGTTTGAGTGGGAGGAACCAGAGATCCAGGCCGGACTCAAGGCCTTACACGCTGCTGGATGTAAGCTAAGGGTGATGAAGCCTCTGGACTTCTCCTACACCTGGGACACATTTGTGGAGCACGAGGATGAACCTCTGAACCTGTGGGAGGACTGCAAAGATAACTATGAGTACTATCATGAGAAGCTGGCTGACATTCTACAGTGACCACAGTAAGTGTGAAAGGAAAAATCTGATCTTTAATAATGTAATGTGGAGACAGGCAAAGAGAGAGAGAGAGAGAGAGAGAGAGAGAGAGAGAGAGGTATAACATGCAACAAAGGTCTCTGACAGACTATTCCAGACCAGAGTGCCAATGAACTTTCACGCCACCCCAAACAAACCGGATTATCTGACCAAATTGCTGGCGCGCTCGGATTTATAGTGCACCGCTGAAAAGTGCGACAAAGCGGAAACAGGAAGCAAATTTACTGGGTTAAGATGAGTTCCTTTATGGCGAATGAAAGGCTTGATCCCACCAAGTAGCTCATCCAATCAGATCGAAGCATTGACGGCAATGCTGCTGCTGCCAGTTCTGCCGTTGTTTACCTTTTTCTTCTTCTTCTAGTCCATAGAAATAGCAAAATCTGTAGCCTTTCCTCATTAGCGCCACCTCTGTTCAGGAGAAGACTGCAACTAGTGTCGCGACCCCCAGCACAGGTATAAATACTTACGGCGATTCCATGACGTCACGTTTGCCCGCGCCAGCTGGGCTGCGACTACTGTACAACGCCCTTCACACCGCGAGCGGGCGCACGCGCCACACGGAGAACAGTTGAGATTGTGTGTGTATGTGTAGTCGTATAACTTATGTTGTCAGTTCATTTAAGCCTGTTATTGTATTGGTCTATAGTTCTTGTAAATTTAAAGTAGGTTAGCTAGTGATTTTGTTGTTTGTGTTCTTCGCCTGTTAGCTAGGTTGCACGTGGCTGTTGATTCATAATGGCGAACGCTCTTGCTCTCATTTGTATTTTAGGTGCATTATTTACATGCCACAGTAGTTACACTGCATTAAGATAATGTAATTAGTGTGTTTATTGTTATTATTTGCTAGCATATATATATAATTCCTATGCATTGTGTATGGTAGCCTTTACAATGTTATTTATTTCTTTGCAGAACCACACACAAACACACAGCCATAGCAGAGCTACCCATGCCCATGTTTGTACTGTTGCTCGATTGGAATAAAGCATCAAAAGAGAGAAGCTGTCTCCGTCCGTGTTTTAACAGACACACCTGGGGCGAAGTTGGAAACCAGAATCAGCTTTAAATACAGTCCTAATCTAGTCCTCACTTACAAGTAACCGTTATTATTTTCCCCATAATCAATACCGAATTCAATCTAATTGGATGGGAATATACTGTACGTTGCACTTGATGCACCACTACAAGACGGCTCGACAGATTCGGCGACATTCATTCGCGGCAAATCATTGCAGCTTGATGGACGGTAACGTTAGCACTAGTAGTATGGACGGCGACATGATTGAAAATGAAGAAAACAGAGATCCCAGAGATTCAGCAGATAAGCAGCAAGACATTCCCAATCATCCTTGGCCTTATCTGAGAGAGATGTTTAGGCATCAAGAATGTACTGTGTAACTCTTAAAGTATGGGGAACTTCTTAATTAATGTCTGTTTAGTAATTCATATTTAATCCTTTATTTTCTTTCCAGAAGCCATATTTGAGCACTCACACATACATGTAGATTCCTTTAAATGTTAAGGGGAAGATTAAAATAGAGAAACTGGATCTGTGAATTCTCACAGAATCACAACTGAATTCATATCTTGCTACTCAGTCAGAATCTTATTAACCCAGTCTCTGTCACAATAATCATATATGTGATGTTTTAGGCCTTGGCAGACATCCATTTAAAATGTAGGCAATGGCATATAAAGAACCTTTTCTCCATGTCCACTGAAGTTCCTCAGCTTGCACTCTAGTAACATTTGTGTGGTCCAGGTAGCTTTGCATAAAAAAGTCATTCGCAAGGCTACTTTTACTTTTATACTCTAAGTACATTTCCAAGCTGTACTTTGTTTTTTTTACTTGAGTAAAGAAGTTAAATCAGTACTTCTACTTTTACCAGAGTATTTTTTAACACAAGTATCTGTACTTCTACTTGAGTACGGGAAGTGAGTACTTTTGCCTTCTCTGTTTATATATTGGTTATGCTGATTAATCTGCAGTTTTATGTTTGAACACTGGGTGGAGCATTGCCTTTGGGAAGGCATACAGGTAATCAGCCACAGGTACACAGGTGTGTGAAAAAAGCGGAAAGCATACAGCTTTTCACCGTGTCAGGTTTGCGTGCCATTGTTTGATTTGTGTGCAAAAGAAAATGAATGGAACTAAACCAGAAATGAAATGAAATGGTCTGTATTGCTTGTGCGACGGTGAGCAGGCCATCAGGAAAATAAATGGGTCAAAGCACCGAAATGCAGACAGATTGTGGACATTGATTATTGGCACGCAGAACACGCATCCAAGCAAGTTCTCCCTTGGTTCCACCTCATGGCCTAACGTAGGACTCTACATGATTCATAATAGTTATAGCTGATGAACAGTGGCAATTATAGTAACAATTAGGATAGTAGAACTGTGATTAGAAATAATAGCAGTAGCAGTGCAGGGCGTTGAGCAGGACCACGTCAGCAGCTGTAAACAACTATTTGGGTGCCACACCAATCCAAAAAAACTTTCGGGGCGAGAAAACAATGAAAACGCATTACTGGGACATGAAGGCACTCGGATGGAAAGAGAGAGGAGCTCAGTGTGTCAGAGGATGTCCCCCGGCAGTCTAAAACTATAGCAGCATAAGGCAAGGTAATTTTATTTATATAGCACATTTCAGCAGCAGTGCAATTCAAAGTGCTTTAGATAAAACAATTAAAACACAGTTAGAAATTAAAAATAATTAAAACAGAAATAAAAACAATGAATACAACATTTTAAATAAATAGAATACAGGAATAAAATTCACAATGCATTACCATGAATTAAAAAAAGACAATGTCAAAAAGAAAGGTCTTCAGCCTTGATTTAAAAGCGCTAAGAGTAGGTGCCGACATACAGTTTTCCGGGAGTTTGTTCCAGATATGTGGAGCATAGAAACTAAACGCTACTTCCCCCTTTTTGGTTCTGATTCTGGGGATGGCAAGCAAACCTGCCCCAGATGATCTGAGAGATCTGGGTGGTTAACTAAGAGCAGCACAGCTGCAGCTATACATCCTCCTCCGCTGGTCTTGGCGTTCTCTACTCCTCACTAACTAAAATTACTCCAGTAAACTCCTAGACTAGACAAATTGGACATTCATTGTTGTACAGCTTTTGCACTGCATTCCTTCTTCAACAAAAGACCAATAAAGAATTTAATTCAAACTCAGAAATATTTAGAGACAAACATATATATTGTACTGCACCAGATTTTTCCATTTCATTCTTTTTTGACCACAACAGTCATACACTAGGCTTTGACCTAGTCTAGGACTGTTTGCTAATTTTTATCACAGTTAATCCAACACAGTTTCAGGTCTTTCTGTGAGGTCTGCGTTAACTGCAATAGAGCTGTTTGGAGCAGTTTGTGAACAGTGTTTTCTGTTGGAGATGGTAAGTCCCTTTGGCGTGGACTTTGGGCTTTTTCACTTTGTAAACCTATTACATGCACAAAAAGATATATAACACAACAAAGGAAAGGGAAAAAGCCAAAAAGCATAATATGAGCACTGTAATGAAGTGGGGCATTAACCGGTGTATTGTAATGAATGTACTTTACATGGAAGTGTTTTTAAAAAACTCAAAACTCTCTCTCTTTCTCTCTGTTGACACAGGAATCCAGTTGGGAATCATCATCATCATCATCATCAATACTTGTACATCATCACTACAGATGATTCAGGTTGATACTGTTGTTGATTGATAGTGATACATATTCATAGTCCATATGAATCTGTGAGAGTAGAATAGCTGTGTGTGTATGAGTCAGGGTGTTGACTTTGCTTTAGTGTGTTTGTGAATGCTGTAATCACACTTTATGTGCCATGGTGAAGGACCCTCCCCACAACTCCTGGAAGTAATCACGACATCTGGCTTCCACATCTGGGATTGTCCTGGTCCCAGACATCGGGTCTTTACACTTGTATGTTTTTATTTTTTTTGCACATTTTTTGCACACAGTGATTTTTATAGGGTGCTAGAGTATTTCCACCTTGAATAGGTAAATGAACAACCCGTTCTCATTCCCAACTCATTAAATACTGACGCAAAAATCACCCTTTAGCGTCTGTATGGGACGTACAGGGCAGCGCAGCAGCTTGTCCTCGGCGCTGTACAAGCAGTTAAAAGAAAAGGCAGAAAAGCCAGTCGGACTGATCAGTCTCCCCGAGTTGGTCCAAAAAGTGCCTCAGAACACACCGAAGAGACGAGACGTAATACGTCTCCATAACAGCAGGCGGTGCTACTCTGTATTGTTGCCCAAAAAATTTAAACCGGCAGCTGATTGGACGAACGCGTCACATGGGTTTGTTTTCTCCGGAAAACTCGTTCAGAATACGATCTCATATTGTACTAAAATAGTTCACTGAAACATGTTTCTGAAAACATTTTAAGCGAGAAATAGGCCTGCAGTTGCTGAATCTGTCTTCATTTCAGATCAACAAAGGTCAGATTTTCCTCCGATTTTGAGAGACTCTAGTCACGCTCATTCCGCTCGCCATTTCCGGGTGAGTCCCGACTGCCCTGTCTCCGACTAAACACGGCACGGGACACACCGAACCGACTCGAGTCACTGACCTCGCCAGACTGTCCAATGGCCGATTATCGGGTTAGTGTGTCAGCGCCCTAAGATGACGTAATATAAAGAGCGACAACGGTAGCCAGTAGTATGAAAGACCTAACATGCACATAAGGAGGCAGGTTGGGGCAGTGGATGGGTCAAACAACATACAACTTGTTTCAAGTGTCACAGTAACGTACATTTTTTAAGCCCACCCACGATCTTTCCCTAACCCTAACTAAGTAGTTTAACCATGCACATTGAAAAACATTAATATCACCAATTCGGTCCCGAACCACTGCGTCAGAAAGTGATGTTTACGGTCAAGACCAACGGTGTTGAAAAATGACACCAAAGGGGTACCCAGAACATCAAATATCACCACTGGTGGAAGGTTAGGGTGGTGAATGTGTCCCTACCTACAATCATTCCCTAACTAATTGGTTTTACTCTGCACGGTAAAAAATTACGTCTGACTGAAACGCTAAAGGAGACTTTTTGCGTCAGTAACTAAACGCCAAAGGCACCTGATCAAGTGTGGGTTTTTTACGCGCTTGGAGTGAGAATGTGTTGAAATGAAGAAAAGGGAAAAACACAATATGTTCATATTCAGGATATGTCATTTATGTAGCAGATAGCTCCTGTATACACAATTGTATCATTCCTCAACATTCAGCATCTGAGCTTCTGTCACCTCTGACTTACCTCAGCAGTTGAGAGTACACCCACTTTAGTTTGTGGTTCTATCCTGGACTGTTGGATTTACCGCTTCTGGCTTCTACATGTGTGAGAGACAGCTGGGTCTGATATACATTGTGTTGAGATGAGCGCTGTAAGAAAGTGATGGGATTAAAATGGCTGTATTACAGCTTTAGTCTTCTGCTCACCACATTGTTTATTTTTATTTTTTATTTGATATTCATTTAACCACGGAGTCCCTTGATATTAAAATCTCTTTTTTGAGGGAGACCTGGCTAAGATTAGCCTAGAAATCTAGACACACCCTAGTCTACATCTTGATGTGGGTCTGGCTTGTCAGGCTAGGCCAAGATAGCACACCGATACAAGGTGTACACACAATTATTAAATAGAGCATGTCAAAAACATACAAGGCAACAGACAACAGACAATTCACTAGCAAGGACCACACTATCAACCAGATACGTTTTTAACAGTTAAATAATGAAAGATGTTTGGAATGCGAGGCATGGAATCGCTGGAATGCGAGACCTAGAGTCACTTGTAGCCATTAGTTGACTTGATGTTGACTACGTTTGGGGAGATGGACCCCCTTAGGACCTAAAGAAGAGGAGAAAGGAGAGGAACAGAAAGAGGGTGGGAGGGAGGGGTGCAGAATGCGGGAGCGAATGAGATGAGAGGGTTAGGTGGGTATTTATAGGAATACCGGAACACCGTGTTTGAGGCGTGGCCCTGCTCCTGAAACTCTGCTAGTAGCATCAATTAAAATAGAGCACATTGAAGGGACAACAGATACATTAATTCATGCATACACATATAGTATATAGATATATGACTGTGACAGTTAAATACATGGTCAGACTGACCTGCTTGGGGAGACTTGACTGACAGCCCCATTAAAGGAAAACCTATTAATATTCATATGATTGGAGTGCATATTACCAAATAATTTTGAAATGGATCCAATGACTAGAACCCAACTAACACAGATGGAACTTGGAGCTTTCTGGGCCCCTTGCATCGGACGCTTGATGGGCTCACCACTAGAAGTTTCTCTTCAATGACCACTAACAAGCAAAAAAAAAATAGGCTCCACCCTCCTACAACCGCAATGGCTGCACCTGATTGGACGAACGCTTCACACGTGGGGCTGTCTACTTCCAAATTTCTAAACAGACAAACATGGTGGCCATTTTATTATTTTACGAAAATAGTTCACTGAAATGTGTTTCTGAAAACATTTTATGTAAGAAATAAAGAATAAGGATTGACAATAGTCAGTTTAAAAGATTTTTGTGAGTTTTTGAGAGGCGGCGAGTGGAGCTGTATGCCCCTGATTTGCATAAAGTAGCGTGCATTCAACTTTATGCAAACGAGCAGCGGGCAACTCGACGCCCCGACTCTGGAAAGTGCCTGCGACGCTACAAGAATGTGTTGTTGAATGCTGCTGCTCACAAAGACATCATCTGTTCAGATCTATCTGATAATCTATTTGCTTTCTGCCTCCTGTTTGCTCAGTTCTTTCAGCAATAAACAGATTTCAGTAGTCTCTAGCAGTCTAATTCAGTCTGTTTCTTCAGTTCACACTCACGAAACACAGCAGCAGATCTCAAGTTCAAGTTCAAGACCTTTATTTGTCCCCGAAGGGCAATTAATCTTTCATCATTCTTCAAGCACCTGACCAAATCAATCACAGCCTTGACACAGTCTTTACTTAATTAAAGTCATTTCTTCACCAGACTCTTTAGGCACATAAAGAAAGGTAAGATGAAGAGCTAAAAGGGCTGTAAGAGACATTTTGGTTTACGTTGAACTTCCTGCTACTTGATGCAGTTTTTCACTGTCAATTACAATAAGGTATTAGAATCAAGAGGTAACTGGACTCAGGTGTTGCGGATGCAGAACCAAACATTGCTTTGACAGTGCGGTAATGGAATATTACGTTTTCTTTTCTGTGAGTGAGAAAAAAAACTAATAAGAGAAAAATTTGCTGTAATTTGTTAACAAACGCAAAGAAATAATTGGTCTTTGTATTGAAAACAATGAACATTTGGTCATCTATTGCACCAAATAGGCTATCAACAGTTTTTCCCCTATGTTGATTTGACCGTGGCGGCCCCCCACGGCAACTTTTCTGCCCCCCCCACGGTATCAGAAATAGGGCTGCATTGTTAGAGTGCATGTCGGAGAATAGAGCGGTCACTCGGCAGAAAAAGGGAGAAAGGAAAAAAAGAGACTAGCTGTCTGGATGATAAGCCAGTTGAGATTGTGTGTGTATGTCCTTGAGAACTGTAAGTCTATAACTTCTGTTGTCAGTTCATTTAAGCCTGGTCTCGCTAATTTAAATTTAGTCAACTGGTGATTTTCGTTGTTTGTATTCTTCACCTGCGAGCTAATTGCACGTGGCTGTTGATTTGATATAATAGCGATTGCTCAACGCCCTTGCTCACGTTTGTATTTTAGGTGCATTATTTATACACTGCATTAAGATAATGTAATTAATAGTGGGTTTATTGTTATTTGCTACAGAATGCTTAGCCTATATTTCAAGCTCAAAGTTAGCCTATATAGTCAAAATATAAAAAAATACAGTTAAATCACAACTGAAAATATGCCTCATCGTGTGTGTGAATAGAGGTGAATAAATATTTTTTTGTGTTGCAGCCAAGTGGGGGAGGGGGGTGTTTGGACCTGCCCCCTCTGCTAAAAAAAAATCCTAGAGGAAACACTGATCAATCAGCAACCATGGTGAGCGTGCTTTTGATAGGCAAAGGGGTCACTACAGGGGCTGTTGCTTATTTACCCAACATCTGACAAGCTGAGCAGCAGTTCAGAACTTCTAAAATGTGTCCTGCGTCCTGACAGGGAACATCACTGCCTGGTACCGAAACAGCACCGAACAGGACCGAACAGGACCGCAAGGCCCTGCATAGAGTGGTTCTTTTGGCTGAACATACAATATTACCTACATAAATAAAACCCAACAGAACATCTCCAAATTTTCCTTCTCTTATTCATTTTCTAACTGGCTGTCGTTGTCACATCACAAACATAAAATCTGCACCCATGCATTCGGCAGAATGTTTTCTCTCTGATATCTTTATTTAGCCGATAGCAATTACAGACTTTGACCTTAAAAGAGCATGACTAAAACAATAACTACACAAAGCTTAAACAAATGCTCTGATGGTATCTTTTATCATTTTTCTATGGAGCCTCATGTTGCGGCAGGGAATGGAGCAATTGTAAATGTTTATGAACTGAACCCTGCTTCGCATTACTTTGTTCCTCCGCGATCTCGCGACTGCTTTCAGAATCATTCATAAGACAAAACCTATAAAAGATTATAAAATAATAATAATCTGATAAAGAACACGTGGCTGCAACCGTCTCCTTTCGCTTCATCTGAACCTGATCTTTGAGGCAGCTTGATTCAATGAGACACTTGTTTGGTATTTTAGCCGAAGAAAGTAAGACAAAAAAATGTTATCAGTTAACGGGTAGTTAGACAGGTTTGCCTGTTTACCAGAAGGTCCGTAAACCTGTCGAGTAATGTTACACTCAGTAATCCATCATCCACCATGTGCCACCATCATTTCCACACAAACGTTCTTGAGTAAGCTATCCATCACTGTCACTAAACTAATTAGAGCATATTTCCAGTAAAATGCAAAACTATTTTTTTTTGGCATATTTGAGTGATACATGGCACCAGTGCATACTGGCTGGACTAGTAGTTATTCCAGTTATGGACTTGCAAAGATCAGACTGACAAAAGCATTGTTCGGCTTTTGCTGCTGCATAAATGAGACAAAAAGAAACCATGCAATTCTCAAAGCACCCGTAAAGAGTGAAATGCACCCCTAACTGCGCCACCGAGGAAATAGCATATCGGTGATCTTGTGCTTTTTGCACATATTTAAATGATTTAGTTATTTATCTCCTTAGCATTACCAGAGTTAGCTATTAACTAGTCTGGATCAACGACAGTACATTTTGTTTCTTTGTGTTGCCGTTCTCAAACTGTTCGCTTCGGTAAACAAACTTCGAGCTAGCAAGCTACACTCTAACAACGGCAAGTTTTGAAGAAAATTTGGATCGTGCAACAAGGCAGGCCTGCTTTGTTCTTTCGGGGGAATGATTGTAAAGATTTACAAAGAATATGCTTACGGCACTTACTCTCTAACTGCGACGTTTTGGGACCGATTGGTGGGATTGTTGTGAAAAAGTTCACACGGCGATACACTGGTAAGAGCAAATTACATTAAGCCTACCTTACTGTATTGTTGGAACAGTTAACTTCAGTTAATATTGTATGTGGTGTTTTCTTTTGCGGGGTACAAATGTTCCACCAACACAAGTTCCTTCCCGAGATTATTTAGCAGAGCCACCGTCGCTGCGTCCGGAGCTTAGCGCCACCCAAGACGATTGTGATTGGTTTAAAGAAATGCTAACAACCCACGGTGTTTGTTGCTCCTATCCCAGAATGCATCTGTGGTGCAGCCAGACCTCACTCCACAGTGCTGTGGAGATAGAACTGGCAATGCAAGACTAATGATTAATTAGTTACATCCCACCACTGAAAAAGAGACAGCAGCTGCATGATGATGTAACCAGCTGATGAGAACTGCTGATATCATGAATGACAGCCCCAGACAATGACAGCAAGAAAATATGAATATGCATGCGTGGTTATGCTTAGTTTCCTTGTGTAATGCTTGTCAAGTTATAGACATCATCATCATGCTGCAATGATGTCACATGAATTCATGAATTGTTACAAATTTGATCTCACAGAAATGTATTGAAATCACACAATTATGTGTAAGACTTTTTGGCTTTTAAAAATTGTTCTACCAAGTCTTGGCAATCAGGCAAAATTAAAATAAACACTGTAACTAACACAAATATGAAACTATTTAGATGTTTAGACTATTTAGATATTTAGAAAATTCCATTTGCTTTTATCCAAAAGGTTAGTTATGTCATTTCCTGTCTGCTATTAGACATCAGGAGGCCAAATCACACTCATTTACACATCCAGGGCTTCACCTGACATAATTGTATAATTGTGTCTGCCTGCAATATACACACACACACACACACACACACACACACACACACACACAGTACATACAAGGCCCTCCTGCTAGGAAAATCTATTCGCTGTGCAAGCTGCCTGTCTTCTGACATGACATAATGTGATTGGTTGACACAGCCATCAGTGAAGACAGTCAGCAGCCAAGATGGCAGTAGCTAACAGTAAAAGAAAACTTTTTATACAAAAAGATGACGAAACAGCCATACAGTCCTGGATTTATCATTCTGGAATTACTGTGCAAAGTCTCTGAAAAGTCACTGAAGTTTCAGGCCGGATTACTAAGCTTCTGGAAGGGCTACGAAGGCACCGAAGCACTCTTTGGAAAGGCCCAGCTGTTAGCTATCATGCAGACGTATTGGAGATGTTGTGACTTGATTTTAGGATTAATAATTCTACACAGACAATGTAATTCCATTGTGGATTAAAAAGCTTCTGGGTGGCCTATAATTGCATGGAGGACTTTGTTAAAATGGCACATTTCTCTGCTTATAAACAAAAAACAAAGGGTTAATATTGTGTTCAATTGCTTCCAGTAAAAACTACAAAGGCAATATGTTGTCTTCACTTTGGATAATGGCTAATCTTGTGGATAAGCAGGTCCTGTTTAGCGTCACTGCCTGCTCTAGCTCTTTGAACAAACTGCTTACATGCTGGCAGCTGCTGATTTACATACAATAGTGTGAAGGGATTTTCCCTGGCCATGCCCAGGAAAGTTGTGCACTTTTTAAAGTCCCATCTGCCGAGATTATTATCACAGGCACACCCAGCAAACAGGGCATATGTTTCAGCTCTACACACAACTGCATGATAGAAAAGTGAAATTTTTGACAGAGCTTCAAGGCGTTGCACAGCCCCGACCAGAAATGTAAGGGCTAAAGCATCGGGTCAGAATAAAAGAATATAGTGGCCTATCTCATATCACTATGCTTCATCATCAAAAACTAAAACATAGGCACACATGTTTTTGTGTCTTTCATAACTGTTTAAATGGATTGTGATTACTTACTTTTATGGTAGAAGCCAGAGCCCGTCTACTATTTAGGGTAAATTGAGACAGCTAGCTAGACTATGCATGCATGTACACCACTTCTAAGCTTTAGTAAGGAGAAGCTCTGAGGTCCTCCTGTAAAATAGGATCCTCAGCCTGGATCATTCATTTTAGAGAAGACTAATATACCCTGGAAGAGTGCCTTCTTAAGTAAAGTAAATTTTCTTTATATAGCGTCAAATCATAAACGAAGTTATTTCAAGACCACACCCACCGTGATTGGTGAGACACATTCACTGCAGACAGTCCTCTTAAAATAAGCGTGCATTCTATGATATGAGTTGCCTAGTGTTCAGCGTTCATGTGATAGTTCTGTCAGGTCCATTAAGTCAAGAACACACATGACAATAAAAATGAATTAGGAAATTTTTATTGAATAATTGCATTTCAGCTAATAAATTCTGAATTAAATTTTGGCGGTATGGCTCTGTTCAGGGAGTCCTCTGACCTTTCATGAGCACCATGAAATAGCAGAGAGTCAGAGGACAGCAGCAGCATTAGGGAACGCTCACACAGTTTGGGACTGTGTGAGCTGAACTATTCCCCCACATGAACAGAGCAGCAACGATGACATAGAAGCAAATGCCACGCTATACACGACAAGGAGGAGCTGGGGAGGTGGCGGGCGGCAGAGAAGCGAGCAGCAAGCAGGTAGGAGCAAACTGAATCTGTTTTAAATAGGGCACCCTGTTTGAGTGTAGCCATTAAGCAGCGAGGGGTGTTGACCAGCTGATGCGCTACTCCAGATCAGCTGATGCAGCTCAGCTGGAGCAAATCAGCTGATGAGACCGTTTTGATGGCCAATAGCGTTAGCAGCGTCTTGACTACCTGGCCTGCCAGAACTGACGCTGACGCTCAATTTTTGGATCCTTCAAGAGGGGTCTCAAGACTTATCTGTTGATCTTACACTTAAATAATTAATTAATTCTTAGAGTTATAATTTGTATATTTATGGTATTTTTTTTTTATTTTTATTATTGATATTGGATATTGTATTGCCATTTTTGTTATTATTACTATTTTCTTAATACTGGCTTAGCAACTTTTAAAAACTGTTTACTGTTAATTTTAATTATTGTAAGATTCATATTTTGTCGCTTTGGACAAAAGTGTCTGCTAAATACAATAACCATAACTATAACCCTACCAAAAAGCTACAATAAAGCTGAGAGTAGTATATGCCCTGGAAAAGAGCACCAATACAAGAGAAGCAGTGTACTCACTTTTAATTGACGACCTGGAGGTCATAGAGTACACAATGTCCATACTCAAGTGCAAGTAATTGCCAAAGACAAAGAGTTTAAAAGTATACTTTCAAATTATTTAATAACATTTAAGTATACAAGTATGTATTGTCAGTAAAGTCAGTCAAAATGTTGCCTTGGCCCACACCAATGAACAAGAAAGATTTACTCTAACAAGGTAACCTTTAAAAGAGTGAGAAACAGAGAACTTTGGCTTTGCAATGCTACTGAATAACATTGGCTAATAATAAAGCAATTCAAGGAACACTGATGCTTGTATCAACACTGACTTTATAGATCACAAAGGCTACCCAACAGGCCAACTGCTAGCATTTTCGATGTAAGCTTAAGCAGTTAGGTTACATGACAACCACTAACTTTAATGTTACAGCCAAACTGCTTGTCGTTATGACGTGGGGTGCAGATAACGTGCACGCGCGTGCACACACACACACAGCCCCCTCCCTTCCTGAGAGTCCCTGTTAATTTGCCTACTCCTTACCACATTGTCATCTACTCTCTCTTCCATCTTTTCCTCACTCGCTGCCAGCGAGCCAGCCACCTCTCCTCCTCTACTTCAGGTAATGTTGATGTTGAAGCAGCTACTACAGCCCCAAATATGTCCGAAAATTTGGCACATTTTGAGGCATCCGCCTGTAGATTTTTAATCCCTTTCTCTCGTAATTTCTCTGCACCTCCTTTGCGTGGGGTGGTCATTTGTCCATTTTAAAGTGGATGCTAAACTTCCAGCATAACTATTACAGCTCGTGTCTCAGGGCCGGGAGTGTGGAAGGGGGTTCCTGGATTTGATTGGGTCAGGCCAGTGCCAATAAAGGAAATTAATCAACCTGTCAGTTCTTCATGGGCCCGCGCGGCCCAAAAAAAAAAAAAGGCCTATAAATTATATCTGCGATTCGGCCCAAAAGTGCGTCGGCCCACCGGGAAAATGCCAAGTATGCCAGATGGCCAGACAGAGCAGGTCTAGACCATACTCTATAATTCAGACCCAACAATTCCCCCATGAGCAACGGAGGCAAGAAAAAAACTCCCCTATAACGGGAAACAACCTTGAGCAGAAGCAGACGACTCCAGGGGGAGGGCCCTACACCTTGATCACATTACGATTTACTCTCTCACATGAAACCCCACTTGCCATGAGTTCAGTCTCAGTTTTAACACCTGGGTCTGTGTTGACAGCGGAGCCTTTCAGGTTTTTCTCAGGCATTAACAAGACCCATACTCCTCCCAAACTCGTAATCTTACCTCCCTCAGAGAGTCTAGTGGGAACCAAGGAGAGAAAGAACTATTCCTAAAATGCTGGGCCAAAATCTAAACCTGCTTCGTCTGAAAGCACCAAATACAATAGTGTTACACCATCAATTGTCTGGTGCTTTCCGCATACAAGAGGGCAGCCATAGTTTCCAGTTCTGGGAATTTGTTATATAATACACACAGCTATAAGGAAACCAAGTAGGGTTTTTTGTGTGTCTGTGTGTGTGTGTGTGTGTGTGTGTGTGTGTGTGTGTGTGTGTGTGTGTGTGTGTGTGTGTGTGTGTGTGTGTGCGTGCGTGCGTGCATGCATGCGTGACAGTCCTTGCCTAAGGGGTAAAATTCCTAGGCAAACATTTTTGTTTACACAATATAATTTGTACGTTTTCCCTTTGATCACAGAGAGTTACATGCTCAAGTTATGCAGAAGTAAAAAAAAAAGCTTGAAAAAAAATGCTTTTACTGAGTTGTGTGAGCAAATTAAGATTAAAGTGGCAGTGGTTGAGACGTCAGTCACTGTGTCAGCTAAGTCGTAAATTGGGCTTGTCTCACCATTGTTCCCATCCAGTAAACTGACACCTCAATTACCTTTTGTCCTCCCATAACAGGTCCCATTGTGTGTGGGGTGACTGGTTCAGTTGCTGTGGAAAAGATTTACTTTGTTAGCGACCAAATGATGTAATGATCAGACATTTCTTTAAACAGAATGATGAATGATGATGAATGATGAACTTTTCTAGCAGGTCAGGATCTCTTGATTGATTGACAGTTTCAGTAAACTGACACTCAGCATCATACAGTTGCATCTTTTGATTAAGATTTCAACATATCTGAAATGAGGAAAGGACTTCTCATCCCTCTAAAACACATTTTGCTCGTTGCCTCTCTCCCCCCGTGATTTCCAGGATGGAAGAAAAACGCGCTCTGGTTTATTGGCATTTCTTTAACCAATCATAACCATCTTAGGCGGTGCTAAGCTCCGTACGGAGCAACGGTGCTGCTGGAAAATAGCCTCGGGAAGGAATTTGTTTTGGTGGAACGTGTTTATTCAAAAGTAGTTTTAGTTTAGTTTGTGCAACAGAAAACTCAGATTGGACAGATAGTCTAGCTAGCTGTCTGGATTTACCCTGCAGAGATCTGAGGAACAGTTAGCCATAGTCCTCAGAAATCCACCAGTTTAAAATGCCAACACAAAAGAAGTGTAAGGTATTCGACATTCGGCCGAAAAAAAAGACATACGGCAGAATTACCGGTAGTAACGGGGCAATCCCGAAAGTGGAAGGTCGTGGATATAGACTCGGTCTCCCTGGTTAATGTGAGCTAACCATGGAGCTAACTAATGCTCTGTTTGTAGCCTACTGTAGCTGTTAGCTCTGTCCCAGTCTCCTCAATCCTCTCTCTCCCTTTGTGATCCACTGATCAGCGGTATCAGGTCCGTATGAGCACCGACTTAGTTCTTTTCTTTTCTTGACCCTCCCCAAAGCTATAAATATTTTTTCTTGACCCTTCCTGAGTGACTGTGGGGAAAATACACGATCCTTCCTCCACCATAAATAACCATATTTTATTATATTTACACACAAGATGAGTAGTATTGAAAGAAATTAAATGTTAACCCTGCTTAGCAAATCCTCCATCATAACAGCAATGCGCCAAGGTCCAAACGCGCCTGGCTTTTAAAGGGAATGGGAGATGGTGCTCTGATTGGTTTGTTGCATGTTACGCCCAAAAAACACCTATGATTAATGAAGACACTAAGTACAACCCTTTTGAAGCATGCGCTGTTAAACTAGCAAAAGAAGAATTGAACATGCCCTAAACGCACCTGTGCCAGGCGCTTCACCCCGTGTGCTTAGATCGTTAAAATAGGGCCCATTATGGTTTATGTACGGCATTGTACTGCATCTGTTGTACATGTGGTCTGTTTTATTATTTTATGACTGCAGCATGGGTTAAGTTCCCAAGACAAATTTCCCACCTTGTGGGACAATAAAGTTCATCTTGATCTTGATCTTGACTATAAATAACCATATTTTATTATATTTACACACAAGTAGTATTGAAAAAAATTAAATGCACAGGCTGACCTTTTCCAATCATTACGTTAAATAGCGAACCGTGACTCCTAAACCTTGGCCTTGATTCACACTGCATGGAAAATCACTGGTATTAAAGAAAACAATCATAATCACCATTATTTTGTTCAGTATTGAAATATCTGTGTATTAACAGTTATGTAACTCTATATTTGAACAGAAATTGTCCATAGAACTTGATTCACACTAGTATTTTATTTTTTTTAATTTTTGGAATTGCATGATTTGTGCTCCGACAACTTTTATCCTCCACGGAGGATGGTTTTGGGAAATTAGAGTTTTTTTTCTCAAATGTCTTGACTTTTTTCAACGTTTTGGCCATTTTTTTTTAAAAAGCACTTATCCATGCAGAGTATTTATGAAACGGCATCTTTAAAACAAGCTTAGTAGAATTGTTAGCGACACATCTCATGTTCTGCACACAGAATGTTAGCGGCTGTCCTCCATTAGGAGGTTTAGGGCCCTATTTTAACGATTTGAAACGCAAGTGTGAAACGCCAAACGCAAGTAGCTTTGTGGGCGGATCTCGGCAGCTGTTGCTATTATACCGGCGGGATAAATGACTCTTGCACCCGACGCAAATCTAAAATGGGTTGGTCTGAAGTAGCTAGGTGTGGTTTGGGCGTAACGTGAAAATAACCAATCAGAGCGTCATCTCACATTCCCTTTAAGAGCAGGCGCGCTTGTTCCATGGCGGATTGCTATTATGACGGGCGTTTGCCTGGCGACGCCGGGGCGATCCGGGATGCGGCAAAGTAATAAATGCCCGTCTTGTCCGGGTGGCGTGTTGCTCGCGGCCTCTCGGGCGTATCACCTCAAGTCTGGAGAGGATTGCTGCAGCCATGGAGAGTGGGCCTCCAAATGCACCACCTGCACCTGTTGTGCCCCTTCCTCCTCCCCACTCCATCTCCGTCCACCCGCTCCGCCAGGAGCACATCGCGCATTGCCACTCCCGGACCAGATCCCGCCGTAGTTCAACATCACGTCTCCTTAAGTCCTCTAATATTTCCTCATTTATGTCATCAACACATCCATGATTCATGGAAATGTTGTGTAAAACACAACAAGCCACAAAGAATTCTGGGACTTTTTGAGGACTGTACTGTAAAGTGCCTCCTGATCTATCCAAACACATGAAGCGCATTTTCAGTAATATTTTTCTTTGTAATTATGTATGGTTTTCAAAAATGTGAACTGCTGTAGATGAGAGAAGTGTATGCGCGTTGTGCACACGCTACATTATGACCAAGCATGCGCCCTAAAATAGCGCATCTGAAATCGCCGCTACTGACTTTAGACTAGCGCCACTGACTTTAGACCAGGTTTTTCCTGGTCAATGGCGGAATCGTTTTCTGAAACTGCAGAATAGCACAAAGTAACGTTTGCGCCGGAACACGCCCTCTTTTCGCTGAACCGCCCCCGGGAGCGCAAATACATTCCCTAATTTACCGACGTGCGTCTGTGGAGGGAAAAGTCCGCTGTGCGTCGGGTGCAAAATAGGAATGATACATGCGTCGGTGTACAAAGGTAATTGCGCTGAGTGCAAGATAGGGCCCTTAGAGTTCCTCGCTGCAGACTAAGCCGATTCAAAAACTTGTTTATTCCTGTGTGTGTTAAGCTCCTAAAGAGCTGCAGATAAAAGCCAGGACAGGCCTGTGTTGACGATGGGAATCTGACACTATTTGTTTTTATTACTTATTTCTGAGTAATGTTTAACTATACACACTGCATGACACCATGTTGTGTTTTACACACCATAAGGGCCAAATTGGGCCCTAGATTGCACCCGGCGCAGTGCAAAGCTCGACGCAAGTGTCTTTGCTAGTTTATGACCGACCCAGTTGTCAATTTCCCGTCCAGCATCCACGTCGTTTCAATAGCAAATGCACCTGCGCACATCTGTGACCCATGGTCGTGCTGGTCTTACAGGGAGGTGTGTTCAGGTGTATTCTGGGTGTATTGCTATCTTGAGGCAGTGGAAAGTGATCACGCCTAGACCAACAAAAACCTGGTCTAAAGTCAATAATGCAGCATTTAATTGTTATTTTAACAGCAAATTAGTAAAATGCTCCTAGGTTTGTGCACAGCGCGCGCACACTATTCTTGTTAAACACGCAGGGCAGCAGCACACAAATAAAATAAAGATTACAAATACAAATATTACAATATGAAATGTGTATTATATGATCTGCTTGACACAGCAGATCAGTTTCTTCTCCGGAAAATCTCTCCTTCCTGCTAACCCTGCTTAGCAAATCCTCCATCATAATAGCAATGTGCCAAGGTATAAACGTTCCTGGCTTTTAAAGGGAATGGGAGATGATCTCTGATTGGTTTATTGCATGTTATGCTCAAAACACACCTGACACTAAGTACAACCCTTTTGAACCATGCGCTGTTAAACTAGAAAAAGTAGATTTGAACATGACCTAAAACGCACCTGTGTTGTATGGCATTGTACTGCACCTGTTGTACATGTTGTTTGTTACATGTTGTCTGTTTGTTTTTTGTTTTTTTATTATTTTATGGCTGCAGCATGGGTTAAGTACCCAAGACAAATTTCCCACCTTGTAGGACAACGTCTTGACTATAAATAACCATATTGTATTACATTCACACACAAGATCATTAGTATTGAAGAAAACAAAATGCACAGGCTGACCTTTTCCAATCATTATGCTTAATAGCGAAACGTGACTCATAAACCTTGGCCCTCTGACCCACCTTTCCTCATCAGATAAAAAGCAAACTACCAGCCTTACTTACTGTATCCTCTCCTATAGGCTACTGCATGATAATTTCTTAAGCAAAATGCAAATCCTCTTTACAGATAATCTCACCACAAGCCGTGTGTGCACTTCAGCAGAATATGGGTGCATGACCGCCACCACTCCTACCACACAGAACCAATCAAATATAATAACCCTGCACAGCCAGCAGGATTCTATTTAATAGATAGTGTGATATCTCACATACATAAAAATCACTCACAGAAATGTAAAGAGGTAACCATTTGTAAAGTGATTACAAAGGTCTGGTATGGACTGACCATATGCAATGACCATGATAAGGTGCTAAGGTAGAGTGTGTGCAATGGTGGTAGTGCAAAAGTGAACAGTGTAGGGATTGAACAGTGCAATAGCTTATTATGAAATATGAACTATGAAAAGACAAGAATGTAAACATAATAGAATTGCTTGACAAACAAGAAAAGAAATGAAATACTTTAAAGTGATGGTTCGGAGTAATTCACCCTAGGGTCCTTTGCACCATGACCTCGAGCCAAACACCCCCCCAGAAGCTTTTTTCCACCTGGGTCGAACATTGGGAGAGTTAGCTAGAGTAGCGTTATCAGCTGAATAGCTTAGCGCAGGGGCTAACGGACCCACGTTTGTATCTTGTAAGTTACCCCACTAATATACGCGAAATGATACCAAGCGTCCAGTAGGCAAATAGGTTATGCGGTCATAAAACGATGGATTAGAAAGTTTGTAAGTACACCAGAAGTTTATGAACACTTGCCTGCTCTCTTCAGCTCTCTGTTGCTGCTGCTGCTACCTGCAGTTAGCAGTGCTTAGGCGCGATCTACAAATTACTACACCAAAAGAGTTACAACAAAAATATTTATTAATTCAATGATTAAATAAGGTAATGTCTCCAAACTTACCTCAATTATTAATTGTCTCCTGCTAGTTATACTACAGCACTTACTTTAAAAAAAAGTTAAATAAAAAATATTTTTGTTGCATCTCTTTTCGGTGTTGTAATTTGTAGGCGACGCCCTAAGCACTCGTCTTACGCAGCAACAACAACAGCAGAGAGCAGAAGCCAGCAGGCAAGTGTTATTTACATAAACTTCTGGTGTACTTACAAACTTTCCAATCCATCGTTTTATGAGAGCATAACCTATTTGTACTACTTGTAGACGTTTGGTATCATTTCAGGCATTATTAGTGGGGTAACTTACGAGATACAAACGTGGGTCCATTAGCCCCGCGCTAAGCTATTCAGCTGATAACGCTACTCTAGCTAACGCTCCCAATGTTCGACCCAGGTGAAAAAAGCTTCTGGGGGGGTGTTTGGCTCGAGGTCATGGTGCAAAGGACCTTAGGGTGAATTACTCCGAACCATCACTTTAAGAACAATATATAACAGGGAATAAGTTATAAGATGTAGATGTTATGACCACAGTCCGGATTGTGTAGGAGGGCTAATATAACCTATAAGACAGTCAGGTGTACAGCAGACAAAGTGATATAATGGTGGTAGGGGCTGAGAGAGACAGGCTCATGCTGAAAAGTCCATTTCTCCCATCCCCCTTTGTGTGGTATTGAAGAGTTGGATGGCCCTGGGGACAAAAGACCTCCTCAACCTCTCTGTTGAGCATGACAGTGACAGAAATCTGCCACTGAACATGCTGGCGGACTTCTGTCACTGTCATGCTCAACAGACAGGTAGTTTGCACAGGAACCGCTAGCCTGCAACATCTGCAACAAGTTCCCATGAACATACACGCAGTCTACTCAACATGCAAAAGAGAGGGATTGATTTGGATTTTTTTGCATGTTAACGACACAACATCACCATCACTGTCTGATTATCTTACTGCACACATTTCAAATTAACCAGTAGCTCACATTTGCAGAAGAGCCATGGAGAAGGCCAAATACAGCACACACGGCCAGCCGCAAGACAAACTGGTAGATCAGTGTGACACACACACACACACACACACACACACACACACTCACTCACTTGGAGATTGCAGTTATATCCGCAGCCATCGTGCAGGTCAGGTCATAAAAATCGACATTTGATTGATAGGTTGTGGGTGAGAATTCATATTTATATTATTACATTCTCTAAAATGTGAACATAGCAGAGAGCAGAGCTGTATGTACAATCTACTACTGTGTGTTGCATATGTGCCTGCACATTGTGTCAATGACAATAAAGTTGAATTGAATTGAATTTTACGACATTTTAGAATTTCTTTTTTGTGACACTTTTCAACCTCTTGGACTCTTTTCCCCATGTTTTTGATGCTTTTTTCTGCGTTTTTATACGTTTTTTCAAATGTTCAGTATTTTAACTGGGGTACACACATCATTTCCGACAAGACAAAATAAGAGTTTACTTGCAGAACGTCATGGGCGAAATAATCGCTTTTCTCGAATATTTTATTTTTATGATCATTAGGAGCCAAAATCGTAATCGTGATTAAAATTACCTAGGGGGGCTTCACAACTCTTCAGTGTGCAGGTAATTCTTTCTCTTTCACTTTGAGCACTTTTATCAAGGACCTGTCCCACTGGTTTGTTTGGATCTGGCACATTGCTTCTTCTGTTTAAACTAGACTTTTAATTTCTCAGCCTGTGGTGCTGGGTGTAAGGCTCCATTGTTATGTCCAAGTAGAAAGATAAATATGCAGGAATAGACGGCATAATTACTTGCCAACGGTCACAATTATTTGTTTTGGTCTCGACAAGATCTTGTGAATAGTTCAGAGCACTGAAACATGTGGGAGTATTTTCACTTTCTACTGAAGCAAGACTTTCATCCTTTGTCAAAAGAGTTTAGTTAATTAATGCTTAATGGGTTTTTTCATCTGGATTGTGGGATTTGCTTGTCCTTTTGAATTGACAGATTTGAATTTGAAATCAAACATCTTTCAGTCAGCACTAACGACAAAAGCAGTGCAAATACCAATAGAATTTAATATAAAATCATCATTTATATATATATCATCAGATAGAACCATTTCAAGTTGCTGATTTTCTTCCCCTGTTGGCAAAATAAAAAATATAAGTCCCTCCCCAGTGCTTAAAAAAATATTTGACGTGTCTCCCCTGTTTTAAACCACCCCTCCTCTTTCATAAATGTCATCCGAAAATTAGAACCTTGTTATCATGACTATTGAAACAACTGAAACAATCTGATCTTGATTGTTTTGTCGAGCCCTGGGTATCCTGCTCTGTCTTTGAGAAAATGAAAGCTCAGATGGGCCGATCTGGAATCTTCTCCTTTGTTACCTCCCCTTTCTCTGCTTTGCCCGCCCAGAGAATTGGGCCCACCCATGAGAGAGAGAGAGACATCATGGCTTTCAAACGAGCAAAGTGGCAGTTGGTCAAGGCCACACCCCCACCCTCCACCTTGCCCCCCCCTCTCTCTCCTCCTCAATAGCTACAGACACAGAAATGGCACATACTAAAGAAAGCTCATTGTGGGACTGGCTCTAGTGGCTGTAATTCTGCACCAAGGCTGAATTTTGGGAAAGAAACTTCAGATACAGTATTAGGGGACCACTAAGGTCTATATAAAAGAGACTTCAGATACAGTATTAGGGGACCACTAAGGTCTATATAAAAGAGACTTCAGATACAGTATTAGGGGACCACTAAGGTCTATATAAAAGAGACTTCAGATACAGTATTAGGGGACCACTAAGGCCTATATAAAAGAGACTTCAGATACAGTATTAGGGGACCACTAAGGCCTATATAAAAGAGACTTCAGATACAGTATTAGGGGACCACTAAGGTCTATATAAAAGAGACTTCAGATACAGTATTAGGGGACCACTAAGGTCTATATAAAAGAGACTTCAGATACAGTATTAGGGGACCACTAAGGCCTATATAAAAGCATCCAAAGAGCACCATGTCATGGGACCTTAAAAAAAGGGGCACCGAAGGAAGGAGGATGATTCACGCAGATGAATCAGTTTTTGATACACATTTATGATACCAATTAAAACGGATAAAAGAGGCTTCACAGAATGTAACGTTACAGATCTACATGTTTTTGCGTGTGAGCATCCCTCCGCCGTTCCAGCTTGCTCCTTTGTTTCCAGTCAGAGAGGCATTGCTGTAGTGATAACAACAGATAGTATCATGTGTGTTATGACCTCTCCTTAACTATGACCCTTACTATCTCAGGCTCCTGCCAGGAAGTTTACTGCTTGGTTTTTTTTATGACCTTTACTGCCAACAGTAAACGTTGCTGCCAACTTTGTAAATGTCTGATCCATATAAGCTGGAAGCTGTCAGAATGACCTTCACACAGTGGTAAGGGCTTAACTTGACAAGTCTGGATAATCACATGGGCAAAGGCAGCCCAAGTTTTTGTTTGTAGCAATCTGATTAATTGAAAATTGGTTAGGGACTACATAGTCTCACATAGCCAGACCTTCCTCCACAGCGCTGCGGAGGTGGGTCTGGCTAGTCCACACAGTATTCTGGAATGGGAGAAAAAGGTGCTCTGGTTTATTGGCATTTCTTTAAACCAATCACAATCGTTCAAAAGTAGTTTTAGTCGTGCAACAGAAAACTGGACAGATAGTCTAGCTAGCTGTCTGGATTTACCCTGCAGAGCTCTGAGGAGCAGTTAACCATAGTCCTCAGAAACCCACCGAAGTTTAAAATGCCTACACAAAGTTGTTGAAGTTGTAGTAGTTTTTAAGAAGCGTTTGCACATCATTTCCAGTTATTGGGACACGTTGCATGCTTCTAGCTTATTCCAGCTCTAGGCAATTTGAGAAACTGTGGCTGTCAACGAATAATAATACTGTAATAATAATAGTAACAAACTGGCACAAACTATACTAAACTATACACAACAATACAACATAGTGGGATGGATGACAGTGTAAGAGGTCAGTTTAATAAGTAACTTTGGAGATAAACATAATGACTCTCTCATGTGTTTATCCAGTGACAATGCACTGAGATCATAGCAGTAAATATCCACCCTTCCCTCCTTCCCTTTTACATTTTCTGGCACAGACTGTGAAGTTTCCAGTAAGCTACGTGCTACTGACAAATTCTGCCCTGTTGCCAAATCTACCTGCCAGACAGGTATGTTGACCTAGTAGGAGGAGAGTCGTGTTGCTCTCACCGTACTCAGTGTGTGTGTGTGTGTGTGTGTGTGTGTGGTGCGTATTTGTTTTCGGAGATACTTAATTAACAGGTCTGACAATGGCAGTGAGTGAGGATTAAATCAGGTGTGTTATTGCTGTTGAAAGGGCTCTCAGGGTTGGCAATGAGTGAAAGATTAATACATTCTTGGATCATCAAAGGTAGTGCAATAAAGAGACACAAATCAAAACACAACATGCCTTCCTCACCCACACCCGCCCCCGTGACCACATCACCCCCGTCCTCCAGAACCTCCAGCAGCTCCCTGTTCCCCAACGCATCCGGGTTAAAGTCCTCCTACTCACAAAGCCCTCCATCACCAGGCTCCTTCCTACCTCACAGACCTGCTCCACCGCCACAATGAGCAATTTCAAGAGACTTTTTTCAAATGAATATGTTGAATGGGTACGAGAAGGACTCGATGGGGTTGTATTGTGTACTGACTGTTTTGTTCTTGGGGTTATATACAGTGTTACTTTCAAAATGTAAAACATTATAGATTACTAGTTACTGTCATTTGAGAGTAATTAGTTATATGACAATATTACTGTCTCTGAATTGTAATGCTTTACACTACTTTTGCATTACTTTTGATTTACTTTCACCAAAATAACAGCATAAGTTTGACTTGGCAGGTAGCTTGTGAATTTCACCGCCAGATCAATAGAGTCTCATCTTTATCCACTTTATACATCATTGATTATTCATAATATTTTGTATAATTAATATGAATATGCAAATTAACTAAAGCTATAAAAATAGAGAAGTAAAACGTACAATAGGCAAGTAGGAGAAAATGAAAATACTCGATTAAAAGTATCTTACAGTTGTAGTGAGGTACGGCATAGTTACTTTCCTCCGCTGATAAAATGCAATGATATTTACATGCAGCAAGCCTCAACATTAATTCCCGACATGTTATTATCTGTCAGCAGCTCAGACACACTGCTGTCCGCGCTGACGTACCGTCACCTGTTGGGACACAGATGTTGTCCGTACCGTCTCTGGTTCTGGCTCTGAGTAGTTGTGGAACTCCACTCGGTAGGCTGGCAAAGCTATTTAAAGAAACACTGTGTAACTTTTCCCGCTATGGTCCCCCTACAGGTTGGAAGCGGAATTGTCCATTACATTACACTGTGCAAGTTTGCCAGATTGGGTAGCGGGTCTGTAGTTCGAATGAACTGGACAATGTAATGTACAATTACGCTTCCAACCTGTAGGGGGACCGTAGCGGGAAAAGTTACATAGTGTTGTTAAGTCACTTTAAATATCGGATGAAGTGATTCTTTTCTCTAACCCAGATGATGCTGAACTGAGAACTGAGCCTACTAGCAAGCTAACTAACTAGCCAGCCAGCCAGTCAGCCACTAAATTAGTAAAATGTAACACCTTAATGTTTCAATCACACACTCTTGTCACGGCGTAGAAAAGCACAACGCTCTCGCCAGATGAGTGACAACTTTGTTCGACTCATTTTCTATAACCAGTGTGTAGCATAAAAGCACAGTGGGTGGAAATGATTTTTTGTCATGACTAATTTATTGACTCAGCATCATCTGTATTAGAGAAAACTCACTTTATCTGATATCTACAGTGAATAAAACAGCATTCCAGCCTACTTACTAAAGCAATTTGATCTCTTGCACGAGTCCCACAAAGTGCAAGTAGTCACTATGTCACCAAGCTTCCAAGCACCACCAATTCTGTGAGGGTGCACAAATTAATTTAGCTGATCCACTTTTTGGTGTGTGACTGGGCACTGAATCCTGGCAGTCGTTGGCACCTAAGGAAATCTTTTACAAAGGACAAGTCATCCAGTTGTTATCATGCCATGGCATCTCTAACAGACCAGACCTGTTGTACAACCAAGGTGAAACCAAAACCACCATCTGTCAGTGTCAGTTGGAAGAAGCAGACAGAGGTGTGTTAACCACAAAAGCTCATTTTTGCTGCTAAATGTATGAAAAGCATGTTTTGTGTTGAGAGTATGTGCTTATTTTCGGTATTTTGTGTTGTCTTTGTAAAGCTGCGGAACGGACAGAGTCCAAAACAAATTTCCTTTCGGGGACAATAAAGTATATCTTATCTTATCTTATGTTGAAAATCTAACAATGGTGGATTGATAAAATCTTCAGTCAGTAGGTAACTCACAGCTGTCAAAGGCTAATGAGTCATTATGCAGTCACAATGTAATTACGCACACACAAACACGCTCGATGGAGATTTAAGCCCCCACTGTCGACTTCAAGGCAGCGCTGCGACCGCCGACTTCAAGGCACCTAACCCTAACCTTAACCCTAACCCTTGCCTAACCCTAGTGTCTTCTATGCAGCGATGCTTGGAAGATGACGTTGGGGGCTTAAAACACCAAACACGCACACGGTTCCTCTGCACAATTAACACAGATTGTCTTTTCTTACTCCTGCATGTTGACTTTCACAGAAAAGTGACACATTAAATGGTTCTTTGAAAGCTTTAATGCGAGTGTTGGGTTTCATAATGCCGTCAGGTCTGAACGCACCAATTATTTTAAAAGGGAATATTGTGCAACTCTGGCATTTTGTGAAACCATTCCGGTAAACAGGTCTTGATCCGTATCGTAGACTGGTGTTGTTGCTTCTTTCATTGCCAAACTTCCATTCAAAATGCAGGTAATAAAACCAGTCAAATCTAAGATTCTGTTAGATGCACTGAATCAAAACATAATCACATATGTGTCCTTGAGTATATTTTCAAGTTTAAGTTCAGTTCTTTTTTTTTTAAACCATAAAAAAATTTAAATTCAACTGTCATGAACACATGACACTTTCATGACACATGAACCCTAACCCTAACCCTAACTTGAATGACAGTGTCATGTCACTCTAATGTAGATACCTTGAAGTAAAGTGTAACCCCAGAAACTCTCACTTTCTTTACAAACTTTCTCTCTCCCTTGTGGAGACTTTCATGTTGTAAGGTTTGTTGGAAGACTAATGGTAGAAGGAGCCCAGATTTAAGAAGTATAGTAGAAGTACCAGTTTATCTTCTGTATAATGTTTCAACTCTTCAAAGATAAACCATTGTGCAAAAATAAACAGTGCAACAAGGGCTTGTGGAAACGAAACTAGCCCAGAGGGAGAGTGAGACTTATGACCTACAAAGGGCCAGTAAGATGTTGTTATCGTCTTTATGGCTTGCACTTTCCATGCATATGTGCTATGATAATGTGGACTATGAACCATATGTTGAGTGTGTTTTAATTTCTTGTAGCTACATTTCAGCATGTTTCCATGTCACAAAAGTTTCATACTTGAGGCATCTGCAAAACTTCCACAGACAACAAAGCGTATTCCACTTTGTTTTTTGATATCATATCATGTTAACAAGAGCATATTTCTGGTGGTTATGGAATTGTATTAGCCTAGAAATCTAGACGCACCCTAGTGCACCAACCATTTATTTCGCCCTTCGGATGGAGCCCTGCCAATGGTGAGTTCCCAGACCCAACATCTTGATGGGGTCTGGCTTGTCAGGCTAGAATTGTATGGTTGTGTTAAGACAACTAAAAATAAGGTTTGGGTAAAACTGTGAGTAAAGAAAGAAGGAAAGGCACTTAAATACAAAAAAAGTCACTAATTGCAACATCCCCAGTTCGGTTCAATGCATTTTGTGCTTCGGCTTTTGTCAATCCAAAAAAGGTAAAAATGCAAAAAGAAATCTCAGTCAACATTGATTTGAAACATTGGATGGATAAGACCATAGGCTGCTGTCTTCAAAGTCTTATGTCTATAAGGGTTAGACTACATACAACTTATTCATACCCAACCCAAATAATTAAGGTTCCAATTACCCCCTTGGTGCACTCATTAATCATTCAATAACATGAGTCCGTCATAAGAGCTGGAAGACTGCTGGCCACACATTTGACAATGCCCATCACGATGACAGGGTTTCCCCGTTTTTTTTAAATGTTTTTTATTTAATTTTAGGCCTTAAAAAGTCTTACTTTTGCAAGTATTCTGTTCTATGTCCAAACAGGTCTTAAATGTTTCTACGCCCATGTAACGCTTCCTTTAATGCTCATTGAAATGTTTATTTTTTTATTCTGTGGTGTTGCAATTCTTTATTTCGCTAATCCAAATATAATTAGCTGTATATGTAAGGATCATTATTTCTCTGTCGCTTTTATTAAATTTTAATAATTTAATTTACTTTTCAAGTACTTCTGTGACCCTGCATTTTGTTGTACTTTTATGTTGTCATATAGGTCTTAAATTTCATTCATAATGGTCTTAAAAAGGTCTTAAATTTGACTGTTTGAAACCTGCAGAAACCCTGTAATGAAGAGCTTAGTTTTGGAGGAGCACTGCAGACAAAAGGTGGGTGATAATTGTATCTTGCGAGTTTAACACTCACATCTTTACTCCAGTTTCACATCTTCCATCCTTCATGATGGTTACAGATATATCAACAAGATTACAGCATTAAAAAATAAAAGTCAATACCAAAACAGCAAGTACATGTCAAAATGTATTTTTTCAATATAAACAATATGCCATTAATTAAAAGATATTACAAATGGTATAGTATAAACATACATTTATCAATCCAAAATGGATTAATCACATTAACACGTTAAAAAAAGAAAAAGAAACGGCGTGCAACTAATTTCCGACTGATTAAAACAAACATGTGACATAGTTACTCCCAAAACTACTTTTTACACTGTGTAAACACACTTTATAATAAGTGATACCGATAGACATGTAGTGCACATCATTACTGTATTAATGTGAATTAACATGACTTATTTCACCCTAGTTCTCTCTGCTCTGTCTTTGTCCTTCACTTTTGAGCTTAACCTTTAGAAGAACACATTTCCAAATTTGGTACTACATTCAGATACACAACTCATTTTACATTTACATGGACATACGATGGTGACATTAGTACCCTTCTTGAATAACAAGACAGTAATAAGAAAGTAAGAAACGAGAAATATAACGTTTTCAGTGCCACAATAGTCATTATCGCCCGTATACCAAAGAAAACTCCATAGTGACAGATGAGGATGAGTTAGTCCTGCATCACTAAAGAAACATTAAAAGGGAATTCTGTACATTTGTAAAAAAAAAAAAGACTCTAAGTGCTTACCGAAACTCACAAGCATCCAAAACGATGTCCATTTAAGTTACTGCGCACATAGTAAAGCTTTGCTGTGGCAATCAAATACACAAAACAGGTACAACATTAATATCGGTTCATAAAACCTACTAGAGCCAAAAACAATGGCTTACATTTTCTGCAACATCTTCCTTTCAAGAGGAAGTTAGTGTCTGGGGGCAGCAAGGCTTTTTGGTTTCTAGTGACTGACGTCTCACATGCCCATGCCAAGCTCCTCCATCTTCCAGCCGCTAGAGTTCTTTCCAAATTTGTATACGAGCCTCCGGCCGTCAACTCGCTCCAGGATTTCTCTTTTATAGTAATACCTGAGGGAGAAGGAGGATTAGTTAGTCCAGGTTTAAGACATTAAGTATGCAGTTCCCTTTAGCATCTGCTACGCTTCACTGAATAAATGAAAATGTCAGAAAGTGACTTCTAGTCTCTTTCAGGGAAGGCATTACAGGCAAAAACATCCTTTTTTCTATTTTGAGATTTGGGGTTATTTTGCTTCCACAACATGTCTTCTTTTAGACTTGTGGGCGAAAAAAAACATCTAAAATACACATTTAGACATGTATTTGACTACACTTTGTCTATATGCACCTGTAAATTTCTCCTAAACTTACCAAAAGATAGCATAAGATAAGGGTCATTTGCATATTTAAACAGAAAACTTGTAATACAAAAATAATTGTCTTAATGTAGGTAATCACCTGCAGTTTCTCCCCTTAACAATATTCTTCCACTATAGTGACCAGACCAGGATTAAAGTGGCACACTAAAAACACTTGTAGAAAGTCTTCTGTGGCTCTAGAGGAGCTTTGTCAACTGACATCATCAGGCTTATCTTGGCTTAGAGACTTCAAAGTTGGAGCAAAAAGCTTGTGTTATAAACCGGGGGTGTGGTAAACCATTGCATAAGCCCTTTAAATTTGGCCAAACAAGATAAAGCTACCAGCATAGCTTTGGGATGTTTGCTTTTTCAGCCTCTAAGTCAGGGGTCGCTAACTTTTTTTAAATAAAGTGCAATTTTTAAATGTTCTTGTTAACTAGTGTGCCATATCAGCATTAAGCCTGCCATCATCTACCAAGGCCGCTCAGGCAGAGTTATTTTTTTTCTTTCGTGCTGCATTCTTTGAAGAAAGTAGCACGAAGAAGAGTGCTAGCCAATCAGAGGCAGAGTACAGCGGATCTTTGAAGAATCCAGAGGGTGAAAAAGTCAATCAAACTACTGTAAATAGGATGTGCTCCTGCCATTGGCTGTGAAAGAGATCCTTTGGCATGCGAATTGGAACATTTCCAAAATCATGTAAAAAAAAAAAAAAAAAAAAAAATCGGACTGTTTTGTGTTTTAGGCCTTTGTCACAATGCCAGACTCTTGAACTTCTGAACCACGTATAAATGCTGAATCATTTCAGATTCAGGCAGATTCAATGGATAGCTGACGAAAAGTTTCCGAATCAAACTCTCCCCTGTTAGCTGCTACATGAACTCACCTCATGGCCCGGCTGAGTTTTTCATACGTCATGCTGCTGTTCTTCTTCTTCTGGCCCCACATCTGAGCCACGGCCTCGGACTTGAGGAACTTGAATACACCCTCGCGGCGGTCCTCCCACTTCATTAGGCCCTGGTTCTTCTCTGGGTGGATCAGAATGTCCCTGATGAACTCCCACAGGTGAGTGCCACGAGGAGCTGCAAACAAACAGTGACAGTGGGGCACAATGAGCTAAATGTGTGCGTGCATAGATGCATACAGTAAGCATAAGCATGGCAGTCAGATATGCATCTGCAGTCTGATAAAGATGCAAAGTAGAACAGTAACAGTAAAACAGCCCAGCAGTGTTCATGTACAGATGCCATTTGAAACTGTTTTACATGACTAATGACAGTATGCTGATTCTCCAAACATGGCCTTACCGTGTTTGTTTTTCTTTGGACTGCCATAAATGCTGCTGCTGCTGCTGCCGTGCTCTCTGCTGACTTTGGGAGGTCGACCCCGTGGTCGCTTCAGGCGACACTCTTCTTTCTCTGTTTTGATGTTCGCCTCTGTCAGCACAACAGTTAATTGTCAGACGTTTACTTAAACTCACAGACACTGCTGAGACTGTGGAATGAAAAGAACCTCAAGCCCAGTTCGGGCCAAAGATTTGTGGCGAGACGAAACCGTTTTAGAACGTTGCAGGGAAAAGTTGCAGCGGTCTGAACTGGCCCGTCTTAGTACGACACAAGCCGGCTGATCGGATCCGCTAAACGTGTCGACGTCGAAGGACGTTCCTCGTGGCCCGTCTTATTCTGCCTCTGATTGGCTAACCCTGGTATTCTTACCCTAACCCTAACCAGTCTCCACTCCCCGCGCCTAAACCTAACTACGTCCACCATTCTAGCAGATCCGAGCAGCAGAGGCTGGTTTTAGAACGTAAGGGACATCACCTGTTTCAACAGGATAGAGAAGTCAGCTTGTAAAGTCAGCTACAAACTATAGAAATAAAATGATCCATAATCCATTTTATTTCTATGGTACAAACTGTCAACTGGTCGAAACGGCAGAGTTTTAGACGGAGGCTCAACGCGCACCCGCGAGCACGGATATGTGGCCGAGCGAGCTAGAGAGTGACTGAAGAGAGGGAGAGGCGTTCGAACAAATCCGTGATTTACAGAAATAGAACGTTGTTTTAGCCGATTCATCACTAGATGTGCAGCTGTAGCAAGCATCGCACTTTCACTAATGTTATCCACATTCATATTTAGACGCAACAAATTATATATCTAGCTACACAAAAGCCTGAAAGTGGAAACCTAAAATGGAGGTACAGAGCTGCTATGGAGATGATAGATTGTCTCGTCTCATTGGTGTAAAATTGCAGGTTTCAGAACGGCGCTGACCGGCGCGTTGCAAGTTTCAACTGGTCAGAAATCTTTGGTCTGAACTGGGCTTTACAAACAATGAGTTTAGTTGCTTTCTCACTTGAAATCAGAGGGAAGGAGAACTCCGGGTCTGATTCGCCACTGCCAGACTCGGGTGAGCCGAGGCTTAAGTCAAACATGCCACCTTGTCAAAAAGAGAGAAACAGGTTTTAGATACACAAGCGTTCAGCTTAAGATCCGGCAAGATGGTGAAGGATGAAATACTCACTGTTGGAGGAGGAGCTGTACTCGCTGTCAGACTGGTTATCAGACAGGTACTCTGTGTCTCCCAGAGATGGCATGGGCTCCAGGTTCAGACTAATACAATCATCCCTGTAGTCAAACTCCTTCTTGGTGACAAAGCCTTCACCTGTTGGTAGTAAGAAGCAACATTAGCCCTACGATTTCCGCACTCTATCAATTGTATGCTAGTAAGTAACATCCAGAGGTGGAAAGAGTACAAAAATATTCTATTTAAGTAAAAGTACTATTACTTTGATGATTTTTTTACTTAAGTTGCCTATAAGTAAAATTACCGGTAGCCTATAAAAATTAGGGATGCACCGATCCGACTTTTTCAGTCCCGATACCGATGCCTGGGCTTTGTGTATCTGTCAATACCCAATACCGATACCGTTGTTGAAGTAATAATACTAACATAGATGTAATGTATTGAATTCTTATTTATTTGTACACTCAACTCTTCCAGCATGCGACACACGTGCGACTGAGGGGAAAAAAAACTAACAAAACTGGATCGGCCCGTGGATCTGTTACCTCTTCCGATCCCTGATCCAGCTATTTTGTCAATATCGGGACCAATATCCGATCTTAATATCAGATCGGTGCACCCCTAATAAAACTCTCCTCAAGTAAAAGTAAAAAGTGCTCATTTAAAATGTACTCAGAGTAAAAGTTACTTAGTTACTTAATTCCTGCAGCGTGAGTTAAAACTTCAGCATAACTGAACTGAACATAACTGTCTGACTCGTCCGCCTCCATCCTTCTTGTGATTTTAGCATTAGTGAACGCAAAGTGGCGCTGCCCGTCATTCACTGCCAGGGCACGAAATGTTCATTTTAGATGTGATTTGAAATGTAGCCAAGTACAATGCTTCAAACTAAACATCCTTAAGTAAAAGTAAATAAGGATTTTAAAAACTACTCAATAATAGGAACCCCCCACCACCCCCTGGTAACACCACTGTAACAATATTTACCTTGGCCAATTCTAATGGTGCTGAGCAAAGGGAAGTTTAGGTTGTCCAGGAAGTTGTCCAGGAGTTGGCAGGTCTCGCTCAGCTCCGGTCCCGACAGGCTCTGCAGCTCTGCGAAGAAAAAGGACAAAAAGAGGAAATGAAAAATGAGGCGTCGTTTCAGCCATAACATTCATCCTGGGGAAGACAACTCCAGCAAAGCATGGAACTACAAATCCTACAAATCTGGGAACAGAGGACAAATATATCATGTTTTGACTGTATACATTCTTAGAGTTGTGTCATCTCTCTCTCTCTCTCTCTCTCTCCATATATTTCCAAAGCTACGTGTATTGTAAACAGACACCTGAAGATGTCTGTGCACGTCTCTCAGCATTCGACACTCACATGCTCAAATCAACCTGAGGGGAAGAGACTAAATTGAGAAACACAGACAACGAAACTCAGGGCAAAGGTGAATACGTGGAATGTTGATACTTATTGTATCCTAACAGTGAGAAAGACACAATACTCCAGGGCAAACACACACTGTGCTCAGGTGTCATGTTGGGAGCGTGCCTATGTTCCCACAGCCCTATGTTCCCACATTTCTAAGATTTATTTCTCCAAAATTAGGCCCTATGTTCCCACATTTCCTTTTTTATAAATTTGTATCAGATTTTATCGCCCTTTCTCCCAATTTGGTAGCCAATTACACCCAACCTATTATCCAGTAGCAATGGACTACAGATGGAATGTAACCCTAACCCTAACATAGGGCCTAATTTTAAGAAAAATCTTAGAAATGTGGGAACACTGGGCTGACCCCGTCATGTTGCACAGAGAGAGCTGCAGGTTTCTGTACACTAGGAAACCTCTTGCCGACCAAGAGCCTGGGTCTGTCCGATGTTTTTCCCTATTAATAGGAAGTTTTTCCTCACCGCTGTTGCACCAAACGCTTGCTCTCGGGAGGGAATTGTTGGCTCTCTGTAAATTATAGGGTGTGGTCTAGACCTACTATATCTGTAAAGAGTCCTGAGATAGCTTCTGTTATGATATGACACTATAAATACAATTGGCTTAAGTGTATTGACATTTAACTAGCAAATTTTACTTATATTTTGGTGTGCTGTGTAGTGTAATATATATATATATATATATATATATTAAGCTCTGAACTTGTACAAATCATTTCCACATGACGGGTGCAGGCTTACCATATTTGGTCTTGTGATCCTGCAGACTCTGCTGGAGGTGTGGGCCGAGCTGCGTGCCGAAAAGCCCGATCATCTGTTCCCGGCTCATCTGGCAGAGAGCAGGGCCGTCCATGGCGCAGTAGGCCAGACTTAGGGTGCTCGCGTCAAACTTGGTGCCCTCTACGTGATCGCTGATCCAGTCCAGAACGTTGTCTGCCGTCCAGAAGTGAGGGCTGATCTCCCGGTACCACTGACCTGCAGAGAGAGAAAGAGGCAGGATGTAACTTAATATTCTGCAGAGTATGGAAGGTGTCTTTACAGAAAGATACCTCTGAATGGGCCCCGAGACTCTGGAAGGATCCGCCCGAGGATATCAGGTCAGCTGAGTCAGTGACAGTGGTGGAGTGTAACTAAGTACATTTACTCAAGCACTGTACATAAGCACAAATATGAGGTACAGTACTTTTACTTTACTTGAGTCTTTTCTTTTCATTCCACTTTCTTCTCCGCTACATTTCACCTCTACCTGACGCAGGCTAGTTTTGACATCATTAGTCACCAAGATTGCATTAGTCCATTAGTCATGTTTTATGCCTTTTTAATGCTGAATCTCTTGTTCCCAAGAAACTTATGAGCACATCGGTGGTAAACACAAGATTTAAAGTGCTGCTTTTGCGTGACTATTTGTGGAGAAACTCGGTTTCACAGATCTGTCGATCAAATCAACTAAGGGATCAGTCGACAAAATCCTACGTGACTGTTATTCGACTCAGGATTTCTGTAGTCCAGGACAGCCATCGATTTTGTATAAAATACATACAATTCAGTTGTTTTTTTAAAATCTCCGTCTCACTGCCATTTATAGTTATTAATAAACCAGTGCACAGAGTAATGATAATCATAATAATCTTCTTTTATAGAGCACTTTTTGAAAATCAGTCAAGTTCTTCAAACAAATACAACGCACATGGCCTACTTTTGGGTGTATAAAAACCTAACCCTAACCCTACCTGTACAATGTAGCTAAGAATAGGAAAAAAACATTTTTTTTTAAGAAATAAAAGACAATTCAAAATGTTTTAAAGGGGATCACCGACCAGTGGTGGACGAAGTATTCAGATCCTAGTACTAACACTACACTGTAAAAATACTCTGTGACAAGTACAAGTTCTGCATTGAAAACGTTACTTAAGTGAAAGTATGTAAGCATCATAAGGAAAATGCACATAAAAAAGTATTAAAAGTAAAAGTACTCGATGCTCACATCTTAGAAACTGGAAATGATCCAAACTGTTCTGTGTTTAACGTGTTTTTGGGGCAATTTGGTTTGAAAGAAACCACATTTCTGATATACCCCTATGACAACAGGAGGGTGAGGTCTACCCGCTCAGCTATAAGTGGTGTGGACTGATACCAGTCTGCATCATTACACCCGGTCTCTGAGGTCAGACAAACAAGTCGGAGCTGTTTCAACTGTGAGGTGGCGGCATTCCCCCGTTTGACGGTTTTGCCGAGTTAAACATTGGCTGCCTGGTCAATGATTGAGCCGACAGCGTCTAAATGAGGTCAAAGCAAAGTTCAGTGAGCTCATGGTCCCGATCATGTTTACTGTGAGATTAGTGTTCAGCTGAAACTGCCCACGAAACTCAGACCGGACTATAATGGTTAACAAAGGCTTGGCAGCCAAAACGCCACACGCATTTTTATTTCTTTTGGTGTCCACTGCTGGAATTCATTGAATATGTCACTTAAAAACAAGGTCACAGTTAAAGTTTTTATTTCACCAAAACCATATGTTGGGATAATTCTGTTGGTTATATTTACTGTCTGACTCAAAGGCTTGTATTTTTGTTGGCCTTGCCCTACTTTTTTTTTTCTTTTTTTTTTTATATACATAAATACATTTTGTGTGGTATGTTTACCTATTTGTTTGTGTGTTGTATTGCTTGTTTTTTGTACAGGAATTATCATGTTTTTGTTCTCTTTTGTATAAGGGGAGGATGCTGAATAAAGCTTTTAAGGCTTGTTTTCCTCTCCTGCAGTGTAATTACTTGTAAAAAAAAAAAAAAATATATATATATATATATATATATATATATATATATATATATATATATATAGTCAATGTGTATATCTTTGTGCAAACGAACACTACTAACTACTACTGAACAAGACAGAAAGGAGGGTCGCAGCAGCAGCGGGTGTTCCTCTTACCGCTTATGTTGGAGTTGTATGCTGAATTGCTGATCTGCAGGGTGTTGATGCTGGGCAGCTGCGGCGGGACGTCATGGCCGCCAGTCTGATACATGGTGATGTTGGCGTTGGTCAAGATGCTGCTGAGGCACGGGGATGACATGGCACTGCAAAAACATAGAAGACAGTTTTTTTTTTGCTGCTTTTCATTCAAAGGCAAGTCAAGTCATCTTTTATTTATATATGATATAGCCCATTTAAAACAACAGAAGTTGACCCAAACTCAAGGTGGCTTTGCAACCAAGGCGCACGGTTTGAAATCTGCCTCGGTAACGTGACATAACTCAAATTGGAATACAAAACGACTGACGTGATAAAACCAAAGTCAAGCAAAGAAGAAGGGAGTGAGGAGAGAAGGAACCAAATCAACAGTAGATTAAAAAGCAGTACAGGCAAATAAAAGATAAGTCACGAAGGTAATAAAAAAAGCAGCTAAAAGCGAGAGAAAATGAGTTGGGTTTTTAAATTTCAAATTTTCACTCAGAAACAAGAGGAAGCTCGGTCACTTTTGCAGCGAAGAGGAGTTACATCTAATGAACCTAATGCATTTGTTTGCAGCTTTTGCAACATAATCCAAATATCACTTCCAAACAATGAAAGCTCTGACACATTTCAACTCATATTTACCTGATTACAGCACGAGCCACAGTATGATGCAAAGGGTTGTCTTGCTCCAGGACAATCTGCAGCAGTATGAGCTTGCGTTGTATGATTTCCACTTTTCAAGTATCAGTGCCTGGTTCTCTGCCTCTTTTAGCCACCTGTTGTTGAGCTTTATACTCCTGTAGGAGCAGGTTGGAGGAGGGGGGAGGACTCAGGTGAGTTCAGGGGAATTCCACCTGAAACTGGCCACGCCCCCATCCCTCCTCCTCCTCTCTTCCTGAGAACTTGATCAACTAAACAAACCTGCTCTATTACAAGCTATCCTCTAATCTCTCTCTAACCCTAAGTCCATTTACAATCAGTTAGGCTTAGAGTATAGTTGTATTCAGTGGTGGAATGTAACTAAGTACCTTTACTCAATTACTGTCAAATTTGAGGTACTTACATTTTACTTGAGTCTGTTCTTTTCATGCCACTTTCTACTTCTACTCCGCTACATTTCAGAGAGAAATATTGTACTTTTTACTCCACTTCATTCATCTGTTACAGCTTTAGTTACTAGTTACTTTACAAATTAAGATTTTTTTTTTTGCACAGAAAACCGGTGTAGTTCATAAAATATGATGTTTTATTATGAATTAAACTACACAACAATATAACTGCCTACAAGTCCAGCTGAAATAATCAGCAGATTAATCACTCAGGTGTTTTTAACGTTTCCAGTTTCTAAAATGTGAGGATGTTTCAGCATCGAGTACTTTCACTTTGAATACTTTATGTAAATTTTGGCAGTGGTGATGGTGCAGTGGATATGCCCCATACCTTTGGTGTGGGAGATCTGGGTTCAATTCCCCCTGTGATACATCAACCAATGTGTCCCCGAGCAAGACACTGAACCCCTTGTTGCTCCAGAGGCATGTGTCCTCTGATGTATAGCAATTGTATGTCACTTTGGATAAAAGCGTCAGCTAAATGACATGTAATAACTTTCCTGATGATATTTACATATGTTTACTTAAAGGGGCGCTATGCAGTTTGGGCCATTTCTTCGCTATTCTCTCGCTTTTTGCTCGCAGGTTTCTCTATAGAGCCCCCCCTACAGCTTCAGAATAGATATTTAGCAGCTCCGATGTTAACTCGTGTCTGACCCCTCTCTCGGTCAGTCTGCCGTTTCCTCTTTCTCTGTTCCTTCGACAATGCTTTCCTAGCTTTCTGCTTCTTTTTTGCCGGCTCAGACATGACGATAGTGTGAAAAACTCCATCGCTACCTTGTTAGCCGGTTCCTGAATGGGCGTATGGGTGCAGTGGCGTGAAGCAATTCGTTACATCGCGAGACCTGATATCACGCCATACTTCCTGACGCTGAGGCTGGCGGCTCGCCGGCCCGAAAGTTGCGAGGGTGGTTTTTCCGCTCACAGGCGCTAGGGGGGAGCGAGACGACCACCATTCAACCCGAAAAAAAGTCATATAACCATTCCAGTGACTCCGAAGCTGTTCAGTTAAGGTACATTAAGCTAAAAAAAACTGCATAGTTCCCCTTTAAGTAACATTTTCAATGCGGGACTTTTACTTGTATTCTTACAGTGTAGTATTAGTACTTTTACTTAAGTGAAGGATCTGAATACTTCTTCCACTGCTGTTTGTATTTATAGACTGAGTTGGCTTTAATAGGTTTGTGATATTAGAGTCCTTTAACTGAAAGCTCTATTTACACAGCACACATGACATAAAAGCAGGAGGGTTACAGTTTTTGCGTCAGTAAGTTCTGAAATATCTGTTATCACGTTGTACGACGTGACTGTTTTGAAGTGACTTGACTTTGTCATATTTCCATTGCAAAACCACCTGTGACTCCAACAAGGAAGGGGTGGGGAGAGCGTGCATGACACAAGTTTGCGGATGGCCACAATTTCTAAAAATAGCCGCACAAAGTGTGTGTGTGTGTGTGTGTGTGTGTGTGTGTGTGTGTGTGTGTGTGTGTGTGTGTGTGTGTGTGTGTGTGTGTTGTGACGACAGCAAACAGCCGACTGTGTGTTCGCAGACAGTTTAATCAGTAAACGGCTAAGCCTGTGAATGATAAAAACAACTTTATAAATAGACTTATTTTTCTGATAGTCACTTGTGTCCTAATATAAACCAACCTGCTCTCTCTTTCTCAATTTCTCAATTTCTCAATTTCACTTTTCAATTTAAAGAACTTTATTGGCATGGCAAGACATTGCTTATATTGTCAAAGCAGATAACATATAAATGAAAGGAAATTGACAGAGGATATATTTACTCATTTACTCAAATTGAAAGTCCAAGGAGAAAAACGAAAAGAGATCAAAATAAAAATATTAATATTTGACTACGCCACTAGGAATAATCATGCCATAATTGAATTTAAAAAAGAAAAAAAAAAAACATAAAATGAAAAATAAAAGTTGAAATGTAAAATGATAATTTGAAAATGTAAAATGGCAATGTAAAAAGTCTAATTTAAAATGCAAAGCTTAAATATAAATGCTGAAATTGAAATCTTAAATTGAAAAATGAAGTTGAAAATCGCAATGGGAATAAGAAAAGAGAAACATCAAATATGAAACTCAAAATGTGAAATGAAAAAGCTTAAATGGAAATACTTCAATTAAAATCTAAAATAGAAAAAAAACAAATAGTTTAATTTTAGCCTTTAAACTTTATAATCTTCAATTTTCATTTTGAAATTTGATCTTTTGAATTTTACATTTGGCAATTGCCCTTTGAGATTTTAAGATTCACTTTTTCCATTTCGATTTAGCGTTTGGCATTTCAAAGGTGTAATGTAAAATACTAATATTATTAATTTGATCTCTTTTCGTTTTCTCTTTGGACTTTCATTTTGAATAATGAATAAATATATCTTCCATAGGATCATGCAGCATTTGGAATTCTCACCTACAGGAAATCCCATTTCACATTTGTCCCTGTCTGAAAGAGCCTTGAATTCTTCACATTGACTTTCAGATTTGGAGAAGAAGATGTGTCTAATTTCTTTGTATTTGTCACAGCAGAGTAGATGGTGCTGCTCCGTCTCTACTTCTCTCTCTCTCTCTCTCTCTCTCTCTCTCTCTCTCTCTCTCTCTCTCTCTCTTCAATTCAATTCAATGGGGCTTTATTGGCATGAAAAGTTTCAATAACGATGTTGCCAATGTCCAAATACTCGGACAAGATAAACACTTCAATATATTAGGATGGATTTATATTCATTATTTATACAATATATCTGTGTGTGTGTGTGTGTGTGTGTGTGCGTGCGCGTGTGTGCGTGTGTGTGTCGGTCCTTCACTGTCCCTCAGGTTGGGGTATGTTTGAACATATTGGGCAGCAAGATATGCCCTGTTTCCTTCTGTCAGGGGGGCAAAGGTCATTCGGCTCTTTAAAATCTGAGATTAATTAATTATTAATTAAATTTGTGAGAATAAATGTTCTTTGTTTCTTTACTAAATGCTTTGCATTGTAGGAGAGCTGCCATCTCTGTCTCAACCTCTCCTCTCATCCAGTGACCCTACATGCCTCTCTATCTCAAATTCAAACTCAAATTGCTTACTGTAATTGACATGCATGTCAGGAAAACAATATTGCCAAACCGTCAAGGATAATACAATTCAATAATAATAAGATGAGAAAAATGCATAAAAAAAATACATATATGCAAGTTTACATTGAGTAAACTAAAATATATAAATGTATTTAAAAAAAACAAGAAAATCATAGGAAATGTGTGTGTGTGTGTGTGTGTGTGTGACGACAGCAAACAGCCGAATGTGTGTTCGCAGATAGTTTAGTAACACTCCGCCAAGCGTAGGAATGATAATAAAAACAACTTTATTAAGAAGCCTGTTCTCTTTTTGTTTTTTTTGTTTTTGTTTTTTTTTTTTTTTTTTTTTTTTTTTTTTTTTTTTTTTTTTTTTTTTTTTTTTTTTTTTTTTTTTTTTTTTTTTTTTTTAAAATTATTTTATAATTATAATTATTAATATAAAATGGTTAAGTGTCAAATGTAAGAAAGAAAAAACAACAACATTGAAAACACATAGAGGACTAAATGAGTCAGTCTCCATATATTTCCAAAAGCTACGTGTATTGTAAACAGACACCTGAAGATGTCTGTGCACGTCTCTCAGCATTCGACACTCACATGCTCAAATCAACCTGAGGGGAAGAGAATAAAATTGAGAAACACAGACAACGAAACTCAGGGCAAAGGTGTATACGTGAAATGTTGATACTTATTGTATCCTAACGGTGACAAAGACAGTATACTCCAGGGCAAACACACACTGTGCTCAGGTGTCATGTTGCACAGAGAGAGCTGCAGGTTTCTGTACTGTAGTAAACCTCTTGGGACTCGATGCGGCTCGCTGCTGGTACCTAGCGGTTAGTGATAACTGCAAATACCTTTACTAGTCGTGCGTTCCATTTACCTTAGGAACGCGGAAGCCAGAGTTGGGAATGACACACCCGAGTTGAGTGCATTCCATTTACACTTGTTCATTGTTTTCATTGGCTCTAGCTAGGTTAGCCATTGTTAGCAATTCCAGTTGGTGACAGCGCATTACCCTTTTGTGCATACAAACTGGCATAGCAACATATGCAGACACAGAAGTTGGACAAGACTGTGTGTAAGACTGTTTCAGTGAGACACTAGTCTCTCATAGCCAGACCTTCCTCCGCAGTGCTGCGGAGGAAGGTCTGGCTAGTTCACACAGCATTCCGGGATGTGAGAAAAACGTGCTCTGATTTTTTGGCATTTCTTTAAATCAAACACAATCGTCTTGGGCGGCGCTAAGCACCTGACAGAGACCCGGGTGCCTCTGCAAAATAGCCTCCGGAAGAAACTTGTTTTGGTGGAACATGTGTACGTTCAAAAGTTGTTTTAGTCGTGCAACAGAAAACTCAGATTAGACAGATAGTCTAGCTAGTTCCAATATGTTAGGCTGGTGGCTTTTCGCGATGTACCAATGTTTTTTAATACAATAAGGCTGCATGCTAGTCTATCATCTACTGTCAGCCATGACAGCCTGGTATGCATTTCTTCCACATTACTCCTCGTGAGACAACGAAGAGCGAGGCGCGCTGCTCCGTTTTGAGCGAGCTGTGATTTGACAAGTTCTTGTTTTGACGCACCAGATCATAGGGTAATAGTCTAGATTATGGATCCTCACAGTCAATGTAGGGGGGCCTCACAATTTTTGTAAATTTTTGAAAATTTTTTCAAACAAATTAAAAAGTCTTAACATGAATCCAACAGATTATTAGCAAATATAAATCCCCACTGATGATAGGTTTACTGGCCTATTGGTAAGGTAGTCACTAAGATAATCATCCACAGATAGTTAATTAAAGCTATAGTGCGTAGTTTCTGTCGCCCCCATGAGGAATTCTAAGTGATGACAACAAAACTGTCGGCGCGTCCACATGATACAAACCTTACGTGATCACACACGTCCTCCACGCAGTTGCTAGTAGCCAAGGAGGACACGGAGGATTAAAAAAAACATGATGGACTCTTCAGAAGAGGTCATTATCTTCAGTTTCTGCGTGTGAAAGTCGCCGGACGCCACAATCTTCTGAACATAACAATACTGAGAAATCCAGAGAGAGTTGTGTGGAGCCGATAGTCTTAATTAGCTTTGTAGCAACTCATTTAGCTACGGCTTGAATGTAATTGGACGTTACGCAGTAAAACTTTAATTAATAATCCACTGTGCCACATGTATGTTTTAACAATAAAACATGATTTATAAAATCATGGCAACAATTATTAGGTTATTTTAATAGCTTAGTATTCTAAGCAAAAAGACTGCCCTACGTGTTATTGTAGGCCCAGTTGCATGCAACTTCATTTTATACAATATAAGTAGGGGGTCCCTGCTCCGTCTCTCTTTCAGTTAAGGGGTCCTTGGCTTGAAAAAGAAGACCCCTGGTCTAGATGGGACAAGACTAGAGAGTGCGTTAATAGTGTAATTGTTGAGTCTGTCAACAGACAAGCATTTCTTCTGATGAGTAGTATAAATGACTACAACATAAAGAGAAAAAGTCAGGCTTTGTTACAAAGTTTTTTAGATTTGTTTGTGTGTTACTATTGTGTTACTGTGATTTAGTGTTGTGATGTAGTGCCTTGCAAGTGTGATTATTGTTAAGAGGTTAAGAAATAATTTATTATTTATAATTTAATAAAATAATTTCCACCTGGGATTATTTAAGTATTTCTGATTCTGATTCTGATTAAGAAGAAATACTAGGCTACATACCAGGCTACCAGGCAGTAGATGAAAGACTTCCCATTGACAGACATGGTTATGATACCAGACTGCTCCCCCCCTCCCACACACACATACACACACACATTTCACCCTAATGGGAAATGTTTGAAGTTTCAAAAAGAAACTAAAAGAAGCTGTTATCACTAAGGAGATTAGGTTAACCACCTGTTTGATTCGGTTATTTCTTTATTTTTTGTCTTTTTCTTTTTTATGTTTATTTATTTCATTTCATGTCACTGTTTCTTGTTTTACAGCATGCTGCTGTGCCTTTCATTTCATAAAATGAGGCCATGCTACTATGTTTTTTCATTGATCTGAAAGGACAAATATGAATGGTGCTTTATGCATTACCTTGTGATTTTAATTGTACTTTGTTTTAATATGTATCATATTGTATGTCTTATGTAAAGCACTTTGTGATTTTGTATCTGTGAAAAGCGCTGTATAAATAAATTGTACTTACTTACTTACTTACTTAAGGTAGAGTGTGCACCACATGTAGGCACATGTTTAGGAAGTTGTGGATGAAATTACTTGTATTGGTGTGATGTTATTCCTTGTGGGATGGGCCACTTAGTGTCATGACATGTAGTCTCGCTTTTCCAGACCTTCCTGCAAAGCGCGCTGGAGGAGAGTCTGGCTACGCCACGTAGCATTCAGGGATGGGAGGAAAACGTGTAAGGGTTAATGCCCGACGAGGTGTCCATTGTCAGGTATTAAAGTGCTCATATTCTGCTCATTTTCAGGTTCATAATTGTATTTAGAGCAGTGGTGGCTGCTGGTCATTCAAAAAGGGGAAGCTCATTTTTGGCCTACATCATACAAATTGTCCATTTAGTTATGTTAATATTATAATATATATATATATATATATATATATATATATATATATATATATATATAATAGTAATGCAATAATTTAATTATATAATAATAATAATAAATAATAATGTAATTATTATAATAATTTATAATATCCATGGGAAGGTTTCATCAAGAGGAATGGCCAGCAGTATTTTCTTTGTCACAGCCATAGACAGTATATAAGGTCACAGCACAGCCAGCTAACTCTGTCCTACCAGGAGAGCTGAACAGACCTGTTACTTTGCCCTGTCTTTTGCACTAAATCAATCTTAAGTGTTGATCTAACCCTGCTGTTTAATTCTAAGTTTCTCCTCGTAAGGAAGACTTTCAAATGGCTTCGCCAAAATCAGGTCGACAATATTAGCAGTGTCTGCCATCGTGTGCAGTTTGCTAGCTGGCTAGTTCACCCTTACAACACTAGCCTAGCCTACTGTATGAATGAACAAACATCTAACAAAACGATAAAACTTAGAAGGAGGAAATGTAGGAATTAGGTTAAACTGAAACAAGGAATGTGGTGTATAATTGTATGAAATGTATGATGAAAATTGGCTAGCAAATTTCGCCAGGCAAATACCAAGAAACAGGTTGCAGCAGTTTGTCTTTCAACTAGACTTGTAAAAGTCGCGATGGGACTGAGCTGAGCTCTGCTTGAAGTTGAACAGCCGCGGCTTTTTATAACAAATTCCAAACAGCTGTAATCAAAGGAGATACAGTCCTTCGACAGACCCTCCAATCATCAGCAGAAGCCCAGCGTCCAGGCCCGCCCCTGCTCCATTGACCCCCAGAGAGACGCTGAGCGTCCGTGTGGGACGATTATCGCAGCATTTATCCAATGCCCGTCATAGTTTGGGCCGCTGAAAAAACTGCTCAAAGCAGCCCCATTGAAGTCAACGGACGGGGCTTCGGGCGCGGAAAAATGCACTGAGACGCGAATGTATGTGAAGGAAATCGCAGTCGAATTCTGAAAACAGCTTCGTCTTGGGATGAACGTATTCTAACGCATTTTAGTCAATAAAATGTTAACACAATAGTACATATTTGACCATTTAAATTTTAGACATTTTAGGGGAAGCTGAGCTTCCCTTGCAGTCTTAAAGAAATCGCCACTGATTTAGAGGTTGTACCAGAATAGGTGTATGTGGTTTAATTTTCAGAAAACACCATATATTTGTTGTACTGCACATTGCTGCAGCTCCTTTTTTCACCCTGTGTGTTGAGCTCTCTGTTTTAGCTACAGAGTGAGGCATCACACTTCTGTTCCATCTTTGTTGGGAGTCGCACATGTGCAGTAAGTACTGCTAGCCAGTCAGAAGCAGAGTATGAGGGCGTGCCCTGACAGTAGCTAGGTAAGGACTACTAGCCAGTCAGAAGCAGAGTATGAGGGCGTGCCCTGACAGTAGCTAGGTAAGGACTACTAGCCAGTCAGAAGCAGAGTATGAGGGCGTGCCCTGACAGTACCTAGGTAAGGACTACTAGCCAGTCAGAAGCAGAGTATGAGGGCGTGCCCTGACAGTATCTAGGTAAGGACTACTTGCGTCAGAAGCAGATAGTGCCCCCCCGCAGAGTATGTAGCCGGTAAGGACTACTAGCCAGTCAGAAGCAGAGTATGAGAACCTATAACATGCACACAAAAAGATATATAACACAATAAAGGAAAGGGGAAAAGCCAAAAAGCACCTTAACGGACAACGGTGAGTGTCAGTACCCGATCCGTTCCACCTGCACAATCCGTTCTGCGCATGTGCAAGATGACACGTATGCCATGACGTAGGCGCAGATGATAATGCTGCGTTCATGCCACCTCGAAATAACAGGCACCGCCCCACTGGTTACGTTGTTTCTGCAGCTAGATTCAGTCTAAAATAACGTTAAGTCAAACTTAATGGGAAAAGCAGCTACAGCTAAATTAAGACATTACAGTAATAACAATAAAGACAAGTATTGAGTGATTGTATTTTAAATGAGCACAAGTAAAGTCGAACTGACGTAACAGCTGTTATATATGTTAACGTTTATTTTCAAGTTTTATTTTGAGGGTCTTTTAAAGTTTACATGCTGTCTCAGCTAGCGGTTAGCCGAATTAGCTGTTAGCTAAACTAACGTTAGCTTAACTGTGGAGGCTAACGGCAGACCGCTGCAATCAGCTAGCGGTTAGCCAAATTAACCCGTAGCTAAACTATCGTTACTCTCCGGTGGAGGCTAACGGCGACCGCTATAATCACCTAGCGGTCCGCCGAATTAACCGTTAGCTAAACTAACGTTAGCTTCGGGGAGGCAACGAACCCATATAATCACCTAGCGGTCCGCGATTAACCATTAGCTACCGCTATAATCACCTAGCGGTCCGCCGAATTAGCTATTAGCTAACTAACGTTAGCTGGAGGCTAGCGTGTGAACATCTTGCGCATGCGCAGAACGGATCGTGCAGGTGGAAGCGGTGCCGTTATTCCAAGGTGGTGGTGGAATGAACGCAGCATTATCATCTGCGCCTACGTCATGGCATACGTGTCATCTTGCACATGCGCAGAACGGATTGTGCAGGTGGAACGGATCGGGTACTGACAGTGAGGCGTGAACCGTCCGACGCGGAGCGAAGTCCATTAATACCTGACAATGGACACCTCGAAGGGCATTAACCCGCTTATACCATGGTCACATGCCAAATAACATATTTTTAAAACATTAGTTTATATTTTAATTTGTTTTACAATCAAAGTCTAAAGTTTATCCAAACAATAACTCTGTTTCCCTGGTTACGCCTGACGGTTTGACTAATACCTGGAACAATCATTCCCATCCCATAAGGTTCTTATGCAATGCAAACGTTGTTTACTCTTCCAGGAAATAGGAAGGACCTTAGATACGACTTGCCTCCCTTAGCAACGGGAGATATTTATAGTCCAGAGGGGCAGTGTAACTTACTTCTTGCAGCTTGTGTGTTAGCGCCATCCTGTGGTGTTCAGAGGACGAGTTGAAAATAACAGATTCACATTTCCTTTTTGTTTTAAAGGTCCCATGGCATGAAAATGTCACGTTATGAGTTTTTTTTAACATTAATATAAGTGGCTAGAAATGGTGATAGGTGTAAACCGAGCCCTGGGTATCCTGCTCTGCCTTTGAGAAAATGAAAGCTCAGATGGACCAATCAGGAATCTTCTCCTTATGAGGTCATAAGGAGAAAGGTTACCTCCCCTTTCTCTGCTTTGCCCGCCCAGAGAATTTGGCCCACTCATGAGAGAGAGACATCATGGCTTTCAAACGAGCAAAGTGGCAGTTGGTCAAGGCCACACACCCCCCCCTCTCCTCCTCAAGTGCTACAGACACATAAATGGCACATCCTAAGGAAAGCTCATTGTGGGACTGGCTCTAGTGGCTGTAATTCTACACCAAGGCTGAATTTGGGGAAAGAGACTTCAGATACAGTATTAGAGGACCACTAAGGCCTATATAAAAGAGACTTCAGATACAGTATTAGGGGACCACTAAGGTCTATATAAAAGAGACTTCAGATGCAGTATTAGGGGACCACTAAGGTCTATATAAAAGAGACTTCAGATACAGTATTAGGGGACCACTGAGGTCTATATAAAAGAGACTTCAGATACAGTATTAGGGGACCACTGAGGGTCTATATAAAAGAGACTTCAGATACAGTATTAGGGGACCACTAAGGTCTATATAAAAGAGACTTCAGATACAGTATTAGGGGACCACTAAGGTCTATATAAAAGAGACTTCAGATACAGTATTAGGGGACCACTAAGGTCTATATAAAAGAGACTTCAGATACAGTATTAGGGGACCACTAAGGTCTATATAAGAGACTTCGATACAGTATTAGGGGACCACTAAGGTCTATATAAAAGAGACTTCCAATACAGTATTAGGGGACCACTAAGGTCTATATAAAAGAGACTTCAGATACAGTATTAGGGGACCACTGAGGTCTATATAAAAGAGACTTCAGATACAGTATTAGGGGACCACTAAGGTCTATATAAAAGAGACTTCAGATACAGTATTAGGGGACCACTAAGGCCTATATAAGAGAGACTTCAGATACAGTATTAGGGGACCACTAAGGTCTATATAAAAGCATCCAAAGAGCACCATGTCATGAGACCTTTAATTTAGTCAGTTTCACCAGAACTCCTTTAGTAGGTGTCCTATATCACTTTTTTATGGACACCCTGCAGCCAATCAGAATTGAGTATTCACCCAGACCATGGTATAAAATATATCAAATCACATCATATCATATCATGTAGGCCTGGTTTTAAACTTGACCTGTGGTCCTTTGATGTATGCGTGTCATCCCCTCTCTTTCTTTCCCCTTACTCTAATAAAGGCAATACAAAATGAAAAAAAAAAACTCTTAAAAAAAAAAAGAAAGAAAAGGCCTTGATGTACAGCTGACAGTTAAAATGTCAAGTGTTGAAACTCAATAAATAAATGAATCAACCAATGTTACATTTTCGGGTGGATTTCCCCAAAGGCGTGGGGAAAGCCTCTTTAATTACAGCCAATGTGCTGCTTTTTGTATTTCATGATGAGACAATAAAGTGGTGATATATTTATTAGAAAAAGTATTCCACTCACTAAACTGAGTAAAGGCTCCTCCACTGCTGCTGTCATCAGAGAGAAGATGAATCAGTAGGCGTGGGTAGCTGGTGATGTCCGCAGCCATGTTTCCTTAATAATCCCATTCAGCATTGTCCTTTTGAAAATGGGTTTCAAGTCAATCAGTCAGTGAACCTCTAAAATGTTTTCTCCCAAATTTCACAACATTCAGTCACACCCTGTTACCACAGCGCATTAGAGGAAAAAGCCTACAGCGTGGAATGCGGCCCCTCAGGTTTTATGCTTTTCTGACGAGGCACCAGCTTTCATGGCCCGGGGGACTTAACAGCCAAATCATTTCATCACTTGCTCGTCTTTTTTCACCACCCTTCATTGCTCTTCTACACCTGGCCTGTTGCTAGCCGGCGGGGGCTTTCCACACACACCGTTAGTGAGCCTTTCAAAAGCGGGAAGACTGTGACGTCACAGAGGTGTGTGAACTAGTAGGAAGGTGTGTCCATGGGCAGCTCCCTCACTCTGACATCTCTCCATTAGTGCATGTAGATGCATGTAGGTACTGAGCATGTGTGTGTGTGTGTAATTCCGGCCTGTGTGTAATGAGGGTGCAATAACAACAGAGTGAAAACATTGTAATTTTCCCTTGCGGGATTAATAAAGTATACATTATTATTATTATTATTGACCATGAAAAGGAAAAAAACACCTTGTATTTCAATTTTAAAAATGTTGGATTTTAAAACGAAAATCAAACAACCATTTGTTTTTTGTTTTTTAATAGCCGTTCATTTTTAGAGAAAATCCCACACACTGACCATTAAATCGTTTACAACGTTTCGGTCTCAGACCTTCATCAGGAAAATTTACCTGATGAAGGTCTGAGACCGAAACGTTGTATTTTTCTTCTAAATAAATGATTGCTTGCGTAATGGTCAGCGTGCGGGATTTTCTCTAAAAATTTGGGTCTGCCACTTTTGATCATATCTTACGCACCTGCCCGACAAAAGAGGTGTGCAAAAAAGCCTTCTTACATAATACCTGTTTATGAAATGAAAATCAAATGACCAAAAGACACACTGACCCATCAACCTGCTTTCTAGGTATTCTGATTGATGCTCAACTCTATTGGAGAGAACAGCTTGGTTTTATCTTCAACAAGGTCAATAAATCTCTCGTTTCTTAACATTATATTATAGCTTAATTTATCCTTACTACCATACTGTAATATTTTGTGGGCGAGTACTTTTCATACGTATCTGTCCAAAATATTGTTGCTACAGAAAAAGTTCATAAGATTAGCAACCTTCTCCAAAGCTGTTACACCAAGTGCACCACTCTTTTTTAAGTTGCAGTTATTAAAATAGTCTCAGGAAGGAACTTGTTTTGGTGGAACATGTGTACGTTCAAAAGTAGTTTTAGTCGTGCAACAGAAAACTCAGATTGGACAGATAGTCTAGCTAGCTGTCTGGATTTACCCTGCAGAGATCTGAGGAGCAGTTAACCATAGTCCTCACAAATCCGCCGGAGGTTAGAACGCCAACACAAAGGAAGCCCAAGGCAACGGACATCCGGCCTAAATGAGTGAAATCCGGCGGATTTTCCAGCGGCAACGGAGCAATCCCGGAAGTTGAACGTCAACGATATCGACTAACATTCTTCAAACCTGTATATTTGTGTTTAAAATGAAATATTAAAGAACAGATTTACCTTATAGTTTTAGATATTATTTTGCTAACAATACACATAATTATCCAACTAGCTGAGAATCTTCATCTTCCCTTGTACGAAACATCCCGGGGGCAGTTCTCTATCAGCCTTCGTGGATCAGCATCAGTAGAAAACTGCACTTTATAATGCAACCGTTTCTTATTTTAGTGGCGCCTTTTATGTTCAATTCAATTTGTTCTATAAAAGAATGTCGGGAAATGATTTTCTTTCTTTTTTTTAAATTCACCAAACAATTTGTTGTATTTGAGCAGAATACTGAAAGCAGCAGAACGGAGTACACTTTAATATCTGTTTATGTATTGCAATATATGGGACATTAGTACGGCTTGGGTTCGGTTACCGCTCTGTCGGACGTGGGCCGGGCTCGGACAGAAAAATGCGGCCCGATCCGCACTCTAATGTCTTCCCCCCTCTCTCTCCCCTTTCATATCTCAGCTTTCCTGTCCAATAAAGGCAGAAATGCCCAAAAATAAAAAGAATTTGACCACAAGGACAAGAGTGGGGTTAAAGCACTTTGAATTGCCTTGTTGTTGGAAGGTGATCTAGAAAGTCAACCTGCCCTGCCTTTGTGGAGAGGCCTTGACACTTTCACCAGTAGATGGAGATGTTGGCTCACTGTTCACACACCCACCCACCCACCCACACACCCACCCACACACACACACACACACACACAGTGCGTTTCACTATCTTTGTGGGGACCCGTCATTGACATAATGCATTCCCTAGCCCCTTACCCTAACCTTAACCATCACAACTAAATGCCTAACCTTAACCCTTACCCTCACCTTAACCATCACCACTAAATGCCTAACCTTAACCCTTACCCTCACCCTAACCATAACCTAATTCTATCCCTAATCCTAAAACCAAGTCTTAACCCTCAAACAGCCCTTTAAACTTGTGGGGTCCAGCATTTTGGCCCCACAAGTATACTGGACTCCCGGTATTTGGACCCCACGAATATAGTTGACACACACACACACACACACACACACACACACACACACACACACACACACACACACACACACACACACACACACACACAGTGGAAATGATGAACACAGCACCAGTGAAAAGCATCGATGTGGAAACAGATTGATGTGACCCTGACACAGAATTTGATCGGTGCTATTATTGAGCAAATTGCAACAGTTTGATGATCATTTATTGATTGGTTGGTAGATACAAATGTCACGTGGCAGCCGACACTGGGCACGGTGTCTGGAGGGACAACCGCAGACCGATTCATTCCTGCAAGCTACAAAAAAAAATTTGTCTATATATACACACTTAACTTTAACAATAAAATGATCAACAGTTACGCTACATTAATATTTCTCAGTGCTGGAATTGACCATACTTAACTCGTTTATGTTTTCTCGTGTGAAATTTTAACACTTACATCTCATCAGATCACATCTTTCAAAAAATAAAAATAAGAATAACCACCAAATGCTGAACAAAATGTACTTTTACTTTTCTAACCACATTAACTAATTTAGGTGGTGGCTTACGGAGGCCCAAAACTGATTTTATATATGTATAATATACATTTCTATATTTTCTCTTAACCTCCAATCAGTTGGTAAAATAAATCAAATCTTTATGTATTTAAAATTAAATCAATTTAAACTTTATGTTATTTACAATTGTATTCTTGTATTTATCTCACACACACACACACACACACACACACACACACACACACACACACACACACACACACACACACACACACACACACACACACACACACACACACACACACACACACTAGGGCTGCACAATATGAGGAAAATATCTAATTGCGATTTTGACTGATATTGCGATATGATTCACGATATTGGAGGGAATGATCATTTTTGTAGCATTATTCTCATTTTCATTGAAAAATATAAAAAATAAAAAAAAATGATTGAAAAACAAAGATTATTTCTTTAGTCTGTATGATGGGATTTGTAAGCCGGGACGTCTCTGCAGCACCACAATACTTTACTTTAGAACGGATTGACACGTTTTGCCTTTAACAAATATTGCGCCCCCCCCCGCGATTTGGATATTGCACTACTTCATACTGCGATTTCGATAAAATTGCGATTAATTGTGCAGCCCCTAACACTCAAACACACACACACACACACACACACACACACACAAATGGACACAGCCATTTCATTATCATATTAGCACGAGAAAAATAGGCAATGTCATGTGGAGAAGAAAAAAAAGATGATCAAGATAAATTATCAAATTTCTGCCAATACTAATTAATAGAAAAAGCTAAGAAGTTGAACTGATTAGTGGTAAAGGGAAAAAAAAAAGTAAAAAAGCATTTTGCTTTTTTTTACTTATTGACATGATTTATGTTGTTTAATTCATGTATTCAGTTGTGATTTTGACTAGTCAGTGTTGGGCCTCCACAGCTGACAAGTGCCTTTAACTTCTAGTGGTGCAAAGGTTTATTAGTTCTTTTCAGACTTTCATGAATAACTCTCATAACAAATAACATGTACAGGGTAGGGGAGGTTAAAAGAGCAGAGCAGCACATTAAACACCGAGCCAGACTTGTGCAGTGACCGGTGCAGCACCTTGCCACCGAGTCCACAGCTTGAGCAGACCCTTACATCGGTGCGGCATAAAAGCAAAATTACATTAGCAAGAGTCACGCAGATAAAATACTTTAAATGCTGTAAATACAGGGCTTCTCGGGAAGTAGGATTGTCGTAGAAGAGCTGAAGAAACAAAGCAAGATGATCTGAGAAAGACGACAAAACAGTAACGTCAGAGACACACGACCCGCCAATCGCTGCGAAGCGTAGATTCGTGCCCAATTAGGCGCCTGTCTGTTCACACCAGACCAAATCCTCTCCACTACAGAATGTCCCTCTCTCTCTCTCTCTCTCTCTCTCTCTCCCCATCTGTCTGTCTCTCTCTGCGTGCCTAATCGCCTGTCTCGCTCTAGACACAGCTGAGAAGTCAAGACAGCCAAAGACCCCATAAGCCTGGGTGTTTTATTTTGAAATGTGTTTTATTTTGAAATGCGTTTTATTTTGAAATGTGTTTTATTTTGTAAAGTGTCCGGCTGCGCTGTGGATAGCCTATGTTTGCTAACCTACCTAGCTTGACACATTCACTTAACAGCTTTTGGAAGAAACAGAAGAGATGGCGAAAGAATAGACACTTCTCTCCTGAACAGATTGGATGACATGGGCGTCGAAATGAAAATGGCGCTGCTTTGCGTCGCTTCGCAGCGCTTCCGCGGCCGGTGTGTTTTTGGCGTAAGGTCTTTGGCAACATTTTACAAGACTTTTGGGGAGGCATTACAAAAAGAGTCCGCACACATAAAGGTTGAGCACCATATGAAGTTCCCAGTCCCTCTCTCTCTCTCTCTCTCTCTCTCTGTCTGTTCGGCCTTGGTGTTACACGGCGCCGGATGTGATGAAGACATAGATCCTGGCGAGGAACGAGGTGAACGCCCCCTGCCTCAGCAGCTTCATCTCCACGTCTATCAGGAAGTCTTTGGGCTCGCGCACCTGCCTCTGCAGGTACACGGCCCCGGTGAAGCTGTTCAGCTTTCTGGTGCTGAAGTAGCCCTCCTCGTTGCCTCTGATGATGCCGATGACAATGTGGTCGCCGGAGTAGGCGGGGGACGGTCCGATTCGGAAGATCTGGGCAGGGATGATGATGTTGGTCTGGAAGCTGAGCTGGTAGTACGTGATGCGTATGGGGGAGTTCTGACAGTCTAAGGAGTTGCTGGGACAGCTGATCCGCTCACATCGTCTGAAAACAAATCAAGAAAGAGAGAGAGAAAAAGAAGAGGGTCGATGGGCACGGCAAAATTTAGGGACTAGGTACTTTGGGTGTATTAAAAGACTATATACTGGAACACTGAACATGTTCATAAGTGTGTTTTATTGGTAAAAAACTAATATGTTAAGTGTCTTTCTTCCTGTTAAGCATGGCTGCGAGTCCTGCTGCTATTTGTTTCTGGTTTGGATCCAAAAGCCCCGTTCACAATATCAGTGTAAAATAGTTTTTGCTCACATCATTGTACAATTTAAGATAGTAGAGTAGATCGACCCGACTGGTCAAAGGTTAGGCTGTCTAGAGTTAGACCCCACAGGCGACAGATGTAAACAAGGCCCTGCCAACCTATTACATATGTTTTAGACATGTCCAAGACTACGTCATTTCTGCCAATCGATTTTCAATACTCTTCTGAAATACTGAAGGCGCCAATTGATCCATCCCCTCTTACTGCTCTGTTTGGTGTTATATCACAGGTAGTCTACAGCCACGACGTTCCACTTCCAGGACTGATACGGTGCCGCAGGAAATTCTGCCGGATGCACGTCTTTTCGCCGATGGCCGTTACCTTCCGCTTTCTTTGTCTTTGAATTTTAAACTCCGGTGGATTTATGAGGACTAAGGTTAACAGACTATCTGTCCAATCTGAGTTTTCTCTCGCACGACTAAAACAACTTTTGAACGTACACACGCTCCACCAAAACAAGTTCCTTCCCGAGGCTATTTAGCAGAGGCTCCGTGCGGAGCTGAGGGACGCTCATGACGACTGTGACTGGTTTGAAGAAATACCAATAAACCAGAGCACATTTTCCTCCCATCTAGGCCTGGGCGAAAAATTGATTAAATTAATTAATTTGAATTTTTTGTTGCGGGCGATTTAAAAAATAAGTAAATTTTTGGCTCCCCGGAGCTTCCGTAGCGTTAGTTTCACATAGCAGTATGGCAAGCGACAACAACAACAACATCATAGCACACACGAAACAGCAACAGCAAGTGACAACATGGCTACCGGCGAGAGTGGGAAGTTTGTTCCCAAGAAAGGAATAAAATCATCTGTTGTTTGGAACTGGTATGGGTTTGCTGCGACAGACATGGAGCAAGAGACCCCACGCTGCAACATTTGACATCCAGCCGAATATGAAAAATGCCAGTCTCTCCGAGACGAACAATACCGCAGTGACCAACAAACCTTAGCTAAAAAACAGCTAACTGTAGCCGAATCCTTTGCACAAGGCCCCGCATATGACAGGAAAGGAGCACGGTGGAGAACAATCACCAAAGCGGTCGCTTTGCACGTAGCCAAAGACATGGTACCCATATATACCATAGAGAAGACGGGTTTTATTAATTTGATTAAAACCTTAGACAAAAAAATGTCACTGTCTAGTTTTCCTCAGATTTGAATGTATTGTTAATGCTTTAGGAAATGGTGCTACTCTCAAGGTGAATGTTTGTCTCCTTTTAGTCTACTACAAAGTGTGACTTAAAACACAGCTAGGACTTTGATTCCAAGAGGGTGTTCATTTATTTATTATTCATCCCAGAAATGGGGGTTACATTTGTCTTGCTTTTGATTAAATAAAAGCAAAATTTGTTTTAAGTTGTCTGCCGTTTGCACTTATTGCTTTCCTTAATAAGTAGGGGGGAAAATCAGAAAAAAAAACGCAAATCGAATTAAAAAAAATAAAATCGGAGATTTTTAGGCCATATCATCCCATCCTGGCATGCTGTGTGGACTAGCCAGACCCTCCTCCGCAGCGATGTGGAGGAAGGTCAGGCAAAGCGAGACTATATCATAGGATAAGCATTTAAGTAATAGGAAGTGCAACATGCTGGCCTATTGCACGCTGTTGGCCAGGCGACTCATTCTCTTCAAATGGAAAGACCCTCTACCCCCTTCGTATTCTCAGTGGATTCAAGAAGTTACACAATATCTTAAACTAGAGAAGATAAGACTGACTCTCTCTCTCTCTCTCTCTCTCTCTCTCTCTCTCTCTCTCTCTCTCTCTCTCTCTCTCTCTCTCTCTCTCTCTCTCTCTCTCTCTCTCTCTCTCTCTCTCTCTCTCTCTCTCTCTGGGGCTGTTTTGACGTTTCATGCTATTTGGCAGCCTTCCTTGAAATTTTATAGATCAAATGGAAGCAAAAAACAAACCCCATAATACATTGTATATTCCTATGTTGTTATTGATTTCTCTTTTTTAATGTCATTCTCCTTTATGGTTAAATATATAAAGGGACCGGCCTTAATTTACTGTAGAAGTGTGTTTTATTTGTTTTGATATTAGTTTCGATTGTTCGAAAAAAAATTTTTATAGCTTGTACACTCTGAAAATCTTTAATAAGCAGGCCTTGATAAAAAAAAAAAAAAAGCTTTTGCATGATCCTCCTCCAGTATTGTGTATGTGTGTCCTTGCTGCCACAGAGATTAACACAGCGCTATAGAGATGGAGAGGGATGACGTGTTCATGGCCCATCAGCCAAATAAAAGGACACAGACGCTCTTGGGCCTCGGGTCAGGGCGTTATACTACCCCCTAAAGTGTCTGGCGGTGCTAACATTAACACGACTCCTATAAGGGAACAATAAACGGTGAAATAAAGGAGATATAATATAGAAACTATACTTCAAACCACAGAGATTCAGTTAGAAGCTCTAAACGTACTGAGAGCTGAACACACTGACACGTTTAAAAACCTTTTTCTCCTGCCCAGGTCCCTGCGCCCAGACAGACATCCTTATTTTTAGGTTTATAACATGTACCGTACATGTAATGCTGTCACGCAAAGAAAGGTTATGTCCTTTGGCACATGGAGACTGACTGTATAGCAGAGCTTTTTTCATTGATCGTCACTGTCATTGAACGTTTCTAATGTAGGATTTATGTGAGAGTAACAACTGAAATGTATACAGTCACTCACAACCAGCCTATATGCAAACTGAATGATGTATGTGGTTATTAGCGTATGGAGTGGGAAAGTGAGATCCGATCACCAGAGGTCACTTAGAACACATTTGGAGACTCATTCTGCTGCCACGTGTCAACTAGTTTTGCATTACCAGACCTTACCCCACAGTGCTGTGGGGTGCACACATACTCTGCAGGATAGGACGCTCTGGGTTGTCTGCATTTCTTTAAACCAATCCCAATCGTCTTGGGCGGCGCTAAGCTCCGGACGCAGCGACGGTGGCTCTGCTAAATAGTCTCGGGAAGGAACTTTGTTTTGGTGGAACATTTGCACCCCGCAAAAGAAAACGCCACATACAATAATAAATCAAGTTAACTGTTAACACAATGCAGTAATGTGAGCTATTTCAATTAAATGGATACATGGTTAAAACTAATTTGCTCTTACCAGTGTATCGTCCTTTGTAACGTTACGTTGTCCACAGCAACTCTGCCACAATCGGTCCCAAAATGTCCCAGTTCATACACGGTGTAACGTTAAACATATTCTTCGTAAATCTTAACCCTATAAGCAGGCCTGCCTGGTTGCACGATCCAAATTTTGTTTTTGCATAGCGAGGGATGTTCTACAGGCCCGCTACGGTAAAATTTCTCCCGCCACGGTATCAGAAATAGGGCAGACGCACAACAGGGTTGCCGCCATGTACACCACGAACCGCCGCTCCTTCAGCTGTTTATGAAAAGTCATAAAGTCGTAATTACACGAGTCAGCACAGCCGTCTGCTCTACTGAACTCAAGCGAACTGTAATCCGCTCTCTGTCCTCTTTAGGGTGAGCAACTGGAACAGTGACAGGACGTCATCACTCGCATAGTCATGGCAACCAAATAAACAACAGGGCGAGTACACTTGTCAATCTTAGGCAAAGTGACAAACAGCGCCGAAAGCCGCGACATGAAATCTGCACTCACCCCGTGAAATATGACAGCTACAGTTTATTGGAAAATAGCATTGTGGACACTGAATTTGATGAATTTACTGTTTATCAGACCCCAGATGAGACAAGAAGCTAAGGTTAGCGAATGCTGCGGTGACGGTCCCTCTGCCTCTGACGCCCCGCTGCAGGAGACGCTGTATTCCTCCGACACGCTGTATTAACGTTACGGTTTAAAACGCTTTCCAGGTTGGTGGGGGTGCATACCGCGCAAAACCAACATGAAAAACGTAGCTAGTAATGTTCACTCAGCGTTCTGTTTTGTTGTTAAACTGTGTGTAAAATGAGTTTCAGGTAACAGCACCCTACGGTACCGTCTATTTGCTGGATGGTTTCAAGGTAACGGACTTTAGCAAAGTGGACAATTCTAAGTACGGCAATACAATGCCGTTGGAGAAAGAAGTCATCCTCCAGCGGCCACTTGCAGGGCTTTCCTTGTCTGTGTTCCAATGCTCTGTTACTGCTTATATCCATTACACATTAAAATTTACAGCCCGGACTAAAGCTTGATGTAGTGCACCGTAAAATTTGCACGGCTTGTGCCAAAAGTGTCTTGGAACCTGCACTAATAAATCACAGTCACTAAAGGCAGACCAGGAGGAGTTTTAAGCCGTGCGGCCACGGCTGCAAAGTCTACTCATGAATGAAAGATGTTTCTCCACGCCGAGCCAAGCCAAGCCAAGCCAAGCCACGCCACACTGAGGTTAGTAAGGTGTCTCTTGATAACACTGATAAGACTGGGTAAGACTCTGGGCTGAGTGGAGGGTGTGTGTGCTGTTTCTGTCCACTGGAGCGTAGAGTTGGGAGCGCTGCTGATCAAAGCCAACTGACTAGATCATACAGCTCGATGGGAGTCATGCTGGGTTACCAGACAGCCTCTACAGCTGCCACAGGTTCACAGCTAACAAGACCCTTCTGAGCAGCGCACTGCAGCGCAAGGACTTGGATGTACAGTACTTCTCATTAGAGGAGCACAGGCAGAGAGGAACTAAGGGGAAACCTATCAAACAATCTCACAGACACAAGCCAATGCTTAAAGGTGCTGTAGGTGGGATTGTGAAGATCCAGGACTTAGCCAAAAAATTTGAACATCGACAACTTCTCAGTCCCTCCCCCCTTTCCGGTAAAGCCCAAAACGGTCTCCTAAGCCCCTCCCCCCACAAGGGAGAATGAATGCGTGTGCATGAGCAGTGATTGACACACAGTTAGACACCCCCCCTGGCCCTGATTGGTGCATCTGAACAGGGAGCTGTGGATTTTTGCAAATCTCACTACAGGCTGTAGGTGAGATTTTTTTCTTTTTTCTCATGTAGTTTTTACTGGAACATAGGGTCAGTTTCAGCAAATATAACAGAACGTTTTATAAGTCTCACCTACTGCACCTTTAAAGGGACAGTAGGTCAGATTTTAAATGCCCAGGATACTGCGCAATAACTTTAATATTCATTTCACCATGGTGTCAGCGACGCATGCAGTACACTTTGCTACAGGAAGAAAGTAGAACTACAATTCCAGGACGGCAACCCTAGAAGCATGTGACGTACATGTCGTTTTCACCAATAACCCAATCAATCGAGCAAAATGTTTAAAGATTCTGCAGATGCTCAAGAATATTTGTTTTCCCCCCAGGGTTTATCATAAGACTATCTCTCCTGACAGAGACTTGGCCCTTTTTGGATGCTCAGAGGACTCTTTAATCCTCCCTCTACACATTCAAACAGCTTGATTGATGGGCACGGTTCTGGCAAAAAAAACTAATTCTTAAGGACTGGAAAACATATCCACCATGTTTCAGAAACTGGTTACATGGACTTGTTTCAGTGATCCACCTGGAGAGACTGCGGACTAAGTATTCAAAACATCAGCATTAATGGATCGAATCCTGGGGGCCCTTTTTTGCAATATCTGGACCCAATTTAATTCTACTTTTATTTATGCATGTACTTGGATGCAATGATTTTGTCTATACCGTCTGGTTTTCGTATGCATACTACAGGACATTTGGGGTTTTTGGTTTCCTTGACTTGGGGTTAAGATATATACTTGTAATTCTCCCCCACTTGTGTTTGTGTGCGTGTGTGTGTGCGTGCGCGTCATGCAACAACTTGGGATGGCCAAAAAGAGGGCTAAACAGCTTGCAAAGTACTGTGCTATATCTGCTATTAAAGGCAGCCGCCACATATGGCGGAGACGTTGCTACTTATACCCTTAAGAACTGAGTATTGTGCTTATTAAGTGATATTGTGAAGATTATAGATATAGATATTGTACTGCATCTGTAATATTTGTGTCCCTGTACCATTTTTCTTCACGTGGACGTAAATAAATGGTTAAAGTGTCTGTGTGTGTGTGTGTGTGTGTGTGTGTGTGTGTGTGTGTGTGTGTGTGTGTGTGTGGGAGTATGCTTGTTTGTTTCGTTTGTATTTTGGATGTTGATGTTTATATTTTTTTGTATATGTTGTCAATAAACGTCAATTCAAACAATCTTAAAAAAGATTCTGCAGATGCTGAGAGAAAACCGCGACTCACATGTCTGACACCTTCTTGTAGTTGTGAGGGCAGGCAAAGGAGAGACATCTGAAGCCTCCCTGGAGGTTATAGCAGCTCTGTCCATATGAACAGTTGTGGGCGCCAGTTGTGCACTCGTCAATATCTGGAAATAAAGAAATAATAAAGAAATAAGCAGATTGATTTTGAACAGTATTCTTTTTTTGGTTCCAATTCAATCATATCATTTTGAACGTAACTCATTCATCTTCAGAAACAGATTTGACACAGTTTGACAAAATAATCCCAATTTAAGGGCTTACTAGCTTCTTCAGGGCTTTCAACCAATTTCAATTCAAGTGGCTCAAGAGCTAGAAAATTTCACAAGAAATGTTGACAGTGTGAATGCTACTTGGTGCACATCCCAAGTTAGCCTGGCAGTATGTTTTACCGCCAGTCTCATTTTGTTAAAACTATTTTTTTGTTACATTTGTTAAACTAATTCAACCTATGTTAAATAAAAATCCTATATTTTAGTTAATCCTTCATCCCAATCTGCTGTGGTCTTGGTGCCGGACCATAAAACTGTTCACTGAGGCCGGCAACACACTGCCAACGTTGTCTTTGCTGTAATCAGATCAGTATATATTTATGTTTATGGGAAACATCCATGTGTACAGACAAGGTGGTGTGCAAATACATAGAAAAATCCACGCAGCCGCCACGTAACTGACACGCAACAGAAACGCCACGCTCACGCCACGCAGCCAGTGTGAAAGAGGCCTGAGGCCTCACCTTTGCAGGTGCGTCCATTGGCCGACATGACGTATCCATTAGCAGGACAGGCACACTTGTAGCTGCCAGCAACGTTCACACACTGGAAGGTACAAAGGTTCCCGATGCTCTGGGAGCACTCATCAATATCTGTTAAAAGAGACAAACATCTCAGATTAGAGCTCTGGATGGAAGCTGAAGCCATGTTCTTTATCTCTCTCTCTGTGTGTGTGTGTGTGTGTGTGTGTGTGTGTGTGTGTGTGTGTGTGTGTGTGTGTGTGTGTGTGTGTGTGTGTGTGTGTGTGTGTGTGTGTGTGTGTGTGTGTGTGTGTGTGTGTGTGTGTGTGTGTGTGTGTGTGAGATCGCTACGCCTGTCCAAATGTGTTTTCCTGTCTGGGGATTAGCGACAGGAGCTAGCTCAAGGCCCAGTCAGCCAAGACAAAATTAAATCTGTTACTGGTGACAAGAGTCATGCTGCTGTTCTTCACATTCATGGAAACACTGTGATATGATTTGGCTCAATGAGACTTCATATAAGCAATTTGAGTTATTATAGGAAGTTAAAACTCCTTCACCCATTCGGCCCTGACTGTATTTGCCTTATTCTGTTTCCCTGAATATATCATGACTCTAAACTATTTCCACTGCTTTCTCAAGATCTGACATCTCCCCCCCCCCAACACCAATTGCTTCCTTTTCAGGGTAATTGTTGGGTCTCTGTAAATTAAAGAGTGGTCTATCTGTAAAGTGTCCTGAGATAACTCCTGTTGTGATTTGACACTCTGAACTGAATTGAATTGTAAGTCCAGTGTTCCCTCTCCTTTTCAATTTATTTTGGGTCTCCACCAAATCCACCAGTCTCTACCTAGTAACTTTGGTAGAAAATACCTTCACAGGTGTGTCCGTCCTCTTTCAGGTAGTAGCCTTGGCGACAGTAGCATTGGTATGAGCTGTAGATGTTGGCGCACTCCTGGCCACACGGGTTTTTGTCACATTCATTTACATCTAAGCACAGAAAAGAGAAGACGAGCCATTCAACATCCAGCATTCACACCGCAATTTCTTCGGTAATTGCATTCTCTAGTTATGTATGCACTCTCAGACACCTCCGCCATGGAGACTAAATTAAATTCCAAGAGAATACCGTTTATTTGTGAAACAAAGACTCATAAACAGTTTTCTATCAATATATATAATCTCCAAAGTCTGTGCGAAGGCTGCATTTTGCTCTCCCCAGAGGCGTACCTCTATGCCTTGAATTCTTCAAGGAAAACAACAGTCCATGTAAACAAGGTGGCGTTTAAATTCTCGATATGTTAGAGAGGAAAAAAAAAAACAGTCTAGCTTACCTTCACAGTTCTTGCCATCAAATGCTAGGGAGAAGCCGGCTGTGCATGAGCAGTGGTAGGAGCCTGGGGTGTTTTCACAGGTTTGGGCACACAGCCTGCCAGGATAGCGCCAGCACTCATTTACATCTGTCAGTGCAGAGTAGGAGCTATTAGATAGCAGACAGATACCTCGGGGCCACTATGGACTCAACGCCAGTTCTCATTCAGACGCACACCCAGTGATGTTTAGAGTAGGGCTGCTCGATTATGGAAAAACTCCTAATCACAGTTATTTTGGTAATTTCCCTTTCATACTTTTCCCGTTTGAACTTTTCTCTTCATTCAGAACACAAAATAAGAGTTTACTTGCAAAACTTAACGTTCAAAAGAATTGCTTTGATTACATTGTTTGGTGACCGTTGGGAGTTGAAATCAAAATCTGTAATCATCAGGAAAAGGCTGATATAAAGAGTACCCTCTGTCCTATTTACTCAAATCTGACATCACATTTAGCACAAAAACCTGGGTTTTTTGGCTCTGTGCAGTGGAGTCTAACTGAGCCAGTGATGTGTTCAGATCAGCAGATCTGGCTTCAGAAACTGTTTTGACGACTAAACCTCCAATCTGGCGCAATGTACGTGTATATGGGGTGTTGAAAATTGTAATTGCAATGAAGAAAAAAACAACAACAAAAACAACAACTCCAATCTGCTCGTCACCCGCTCTTAGTTATGCTGTTATAGGTCTAGATTGCCGGGGGACTTCCTTTGACACACTGATCTCCTCTCTCTTTCCATCTGCATGCATTCATGTCCCGGTAATGCTAGTTACTAACTCATCTCCGGGGAGCTTATTCCCCGGAGTCCTTACATTTTCTCGCCCCGCAGTTTTCCTTGGGTTGGGGCGGCACCTAAATCATGGTTACAGCTGCTGTGGTTTTGCTCGACGCCCGGCTGTGCCCTACTACGCTCCGTAACGCCCTGCTAGGCCTCGCCAACGCCCCGCTACGCCTTGAACTGCTACAACTATTATTTCTAGCCATAGTTCCACTATCTTTATTGTTACTATAACTGCCACTGTTCATCATTCCAACGGCTATAATTATTATGAATCATATTTCTCTATATCTGTATATCTGTGTCTGTGTCCAGACCGGTAGTGACAGATGCCGCCCACAAAGAGCCTGGGTCTGTCCGAGGTTTCTGCCTAAAAGGAAGTTTTTCCTCGCCAGTCGCACCAAATGCTTGCTCGCGGGAAGTTGTTGGGTCTTTATAAATTATAGAGGGTGGTCTAGACCTACTCCATCTGTAAAGTGTCTTGAGATAACTCTTGTTACGATTTGATACTGTAAATGAAACTGAATTGAATCCCACAGAGCTGACACGGCGATACGTACCGCTGCAGACTTTGCGGAGGGCGTCATACTGGTAGCCCGTCTGACAGTCACAGCGGTAGCTGGCGGGGAGGTTGTGACAGATCTGGCCCACGCCACAGCGGTGCGTCCCCATCTGACACTCGTCAATGTCTAGACAGGCAGAGTGAAAGACAAGAGTAGCTGAGCAACCATCCTCTCAGCACCTGACTGAGTCTAACGTCAACACATCCAAACAGTTGTGATTATTGTTAAATTAATTATTACAAAAATGTTTGGAGTAATTTATGAAGCCAAAGGGTTATCAGTGTAGTTGAAATATTTGGGTTGAGAACGGTTGGTCGGACATCGAGGCTGTCACCTCGGGCTCTGGGAAATTGTGATGGTTTTTTTCTTCCCCCTATTGGTTGATCAATATATCAGCACCGCAATGATTAATCGACTAGTTGTCAACTATTAAATTAATCTGCAACTATTTTGGTAATTGATTAATCGGTTTGAGTAATTTTGTATGAAAAAGAAGTTAAACATTCTCCGATTCCAGCTTCCTAAATGTAGAGTATTTTCTAGTGTCTTCAATCCTCTGACAGTAAACTCAATATCTTTGAGTTGACATTTGAGGACTGCGTCTTGGGCTGATAATAATAATAATAATAATAATAATAATAATAATAATAATAATGAAGTTAAGCTGCTGTTCCTCGTCTCTGGAGACGCACTTACAAATGAAGCTGCATGTCCGACAGCAGCTCTGCTATGTTCACATTTCCGAGAACGTTATTAATATTTTCCTCATTACTGATGTATTATTTCACACCCGCTATTAATCAGAACTTTAATTTATATGATCCGACCGGACTCATCCATGGATTAACCACAGGGTATAATATATATATATATATTTATTTATTATCTCTCTCTCTCTGTCATGCCTCTTTTTTTTTTTTTAAAGATAATTCTTTTGGGGCTTTTCCCTTTATTTGTGAAAGAGGATAGACACGAAAGGGGGAGAGAGATGGGGGATGACACACAGCAAAGGGCAGCAGGTCGGATTCGAACCCTGTGCCGCTGCAGGACTCAGCCAACACGGGTCGAACGCTCTTACTGGGTGAGCTAGACGCCGCCCCACGCCTCTTTGTTTACATGGCACAGGTAAAAAGATTCGGTGTGTCCTCAATTATAGCTCCTCCAGGGAGCCACGGCCACCTCGCTCTTAAATCCTCTCTCCTCGAGATGCATTTTAGGAATTGGGACGTTCTTCAGGATGGCGCGCTGAGATCAATTTCCGGGCTCACAAGCCAGAGCATCGAGGTGGGAGGAGCCGAGGAGGTACACATTCGGCAATTGGGAAAGAGGTTGTTGAGATAATTCAGCCATGCTGCGGTCCAGAACCGCTCAATAGCTCAAGTAATAAACCCTGTGGGGAGACTATTTCTCAGACCATCACAGGCTACAAAAGCAGGAGCTCATCACACACATTGCCATTGCCAGATGAGCTTAAAGGCGCTGACACACCAACCCGATTATCTGTCTGGCGAGGTCGGACTCGAGTCTGTTCGGTGTGTTCCGTGCCTTGACTAGAGAATTAGTTCACTTATGTTAAAACACTTACCGGAAATGACAAGCAGGATGAGCGTGACGAACGCCTCTCAAAATCTGACGAAAATCTTTCAAACTGACCTTTGTCAATCAAAAAACCAGACCGATTCAGCAACTGCATGGCCTATTTCTGGCTTAAAATGTTTTCAGAAACACGTTTTGGTGAACTATTTTATTAAAATACGAGATTGTATTCCGAACGAGCCGCCATTATGGTCGGCTTTGAAATTCAGGAGAAGCCAGACCCACGTGACGCGTGCATCATTTCCTTTTTTAATTTTTTGGGCGACAATACAGATTAGCGCCACCTGCTGTTATGGAGACGTATTACGTCTCGTGCATGCGCAGAACGTACGCTCAAGTCGGCGTCGCTTCGGTTCCGAGGCACTTTTTGGACCTCGGGGAGACTGATCAGTCCGACTGACTTTTCTGCCGACGGTCGGCCGTGGGGTTGGTGTATCAGAATCTTAGACCTTTTATGCCCCTTTGATTTTCTCAACAGAGCCAGCTGCCAAGTCTAGTTCCAAGTTTATTATATCCTTTTTTTATATTTAAGAGCTGAACATTTTAATATTTAAATGGTTTATTCAGCTCAAAGCATGCAGGAGTAGCAGTAAACTGAAAAATTGGATGAAATAATAAGGAATCAGATAACAATAAGCTGCAATAAACTATGTTATTGTTATTAATGAGGTGAGGTTAAAAAAAAATGTAAATGAAATATTTCGCTACTTCACAGTTTCACAGTTTCATGGTTATATTTTATTTTTATACCTGTATTTATTCATATTATATATTTTTTTTTATTGTAAAATGTCTTCATAATGTTATGTATTCAATTCTGTATAATTTTGATCTCCATTTAGACCTTCCTCCACAGCGCCGTGGAGGAAGGTCTGGCGTTAACTGGCGGATATTCAAGCTCATTCTTCCACTTTTATGGCATTTTGTAACTATGCATTTGAGCACCTGTGTTATAGCCAAAACAAATACAATATCAATGCTTTCATTTACATCTTTTCCATAGTTGGCCTCATCCATGCTGTTGTGTTTAAGAGGTAAATCTCACCGACACACGTGACTCCATCAGGGCTGACATGGTAGCCGGGGCTGCACATTCTGATCTTCTGCTGGCAGGTGTAGGAGCCCACGGTGTTGATGCAGTTAAAGCCAGAGCCGCACGGCTCACTCCGGCTGCTGCACTCATTTATGTCTGCAGAAACACACACAGAGAGAGTATCACGCCTCAAGACAGCTGAAAAAAATTACACACTTCAAAGGCCACTTCAAAAATGCGTAAAAAGACAACAAATACAGGGGGCCCTATCTTGCACCCGGTGAAGCGCAGCGCAAGGCTCGACGCAAGTGTCTTTGCTAGTTTAAGACCGACCCAGTTGTCAATTTCCCGTCCAGCGCCCACGTCGTTTAAATAGCAAATGCACCTGCACCCATCTGTGTCCCATGGGCGTGATGGTCTTACAGGGAGGTGTGTTCAGGTGCATTCTGGGCGTATTGCTATCTTGAGGCAGCGGGAAGTGATCGCGCCATTGACCAACAAAAACCTGGTCTAAAGTCAATAACGCAGCATTTCAGCGCGCGCACACTATGCTTGTTACACACACAGGGACACACAGCAGCACAGAAGATTACAAATAAAAATATTAGGGTGTAAATCCTCCATCATAACAGCAATGCTCCAAGTCCAAACACGCCTGGCTTTTAAAGGGAATGGGAGATGATCTCTGATTGGTTGATTGCATGTTACGCCCAAAACACACCTCTGATTAATGAAGACACTAAGATCAACCCTTTAGAACCAGGCGCCCGGCGCACGGAGCCTTTTTTCCGCCGTCAAACTAGCAAAAGTGGATTTGGACACGCCCTAAACACACCTGCGCCAGGCGCTTCACGCCGTGCACTTAGATCGTTAAAATAGGGCAGAAGGTGCTTTTTGGTTGTAATAATGAAAAGAATCTGCCAATGGAACAAGTGGAAACTCACTGTGTAAGAGTTTTTGAAATAAGATATGATCTTCAAACAAGATGATCCATCTTTTAGAAATAACAGCAACTTAAAAACCGTAGGATTTAGACTCAACTGAGTGAGACAGACAGCCAAGCCGAATTGCAATTACAGTGGTGGTGACCGATAGCTGTCAAACATCACTATGTGAACTTATAACGCACCCTGAAGCAACAAACAAGGCACAGAAATCCCAAACAGTGCTTGTGCAGATACACAAGTCACAGAATTTACAAAATTGTGAAGGTTAGTCTGAAAAATCATAATAAACTGTTTCCACTGGAGAAAGCTAAAGGAAGCCTTCCACCATCAGTGATAGATCTGTAATGTATGTGCAATCATCCGCTGTGAGTCATTAGGCTTAATGATTGCTTTGCTCTGCGTGGCTGTTAATATCAGCCGAGGTATATGAGACACTTTTATGATCTCAGGAGCACCCAGGGGTGAGCATTATGACTACCTTGTGGTATTTCCCCATTCCAAGATGATAAAGTTTCCCTACACACTGCTAAACAAATAAGTAAATCATTTAAAGGAAAAGCGGGATATCATTTGTTTAATTAAAATAAAACGATAAATTGTGGTTTTATTGGGGGTTATGTGCCAGACTGTTTCTTGGCCAGGCGGCAGGAACTTGTCACAGTGAGGTCACCAGGCAAACAGAGGAGACACTCCAAGAAGTCACTGCGCCGGGAGAAAAAAAAGTCCAGCACGTTACCCCCCCTCCCCCCCGAAAAAACCCTGCAACCTGTGGTTTTTACACTTTGTTTTTAGTTTCCCCTTGCCTACAGTCATTATGCTAAGCTAAGTGTCTCCTGGCAGTAGCTTCACATTTAACGTAAATAATGAAAGTAAGCATGTTTCCCAAAATGTCAAACTATTTTATGCATTTATTGTGTAAAAGAAAGGAAAGAGATGACAGGAAATGGGTTAAGAGAGATGGGCATGACATGCATCAAAGGTTCTTGGCCTGATGCGAACTAGGGACGTCGTAGTAGATGGTTGGCACCTAAACCCTTGGGGCTAAGACGGATCTACGCAGTAGCCTACGTAAGCGGCCTACGCCATTGTGAGGATTTATACTTGGTGTGGGTGTGCGTGGGGAGTGTGTGGTAGAGCGAGTGAGAGAGTGATGGGGTTAGCTTCGGAGCGAGCACCTACTCTGGCGGTGGAGACGGAGAAGAAGAACCCAGAAACAAGTAGGGAGGAAATGTGATGCTACCAAGCCACGGCCAAGCGGACCAATCACAGTCTGCGTCGCCTCAAGGTTTAGTTACATGTCTGGGGAGGTGCAGGACCATTAATCAGGCATTAGGGTTTAGGGTTGGGTACCGAAACCCGGTTTCACTGTGGAACCGGTTCCTACGCAACCGGTAGGAATCGGACCGGATTAAAATGCTAATTTCGGTTCCTCATTTCGGTTCCACTCAATGTGTCAACTGAAATATTTTCCCTCAGTCACTCCAAAAAGGACGTAAAAATATCACACTTTCTCTTTCTTATTATATATTTAAGAACTTTAAAACGTTAATATATTGTTAAATTTAAATAATTTTCAATAAAATAAAAAAAACTATAAAAGAGCCTTTCTTTGATGTCATTTTTCAGTTTTTCAAGAATCGGTTTAAGAATCGGAATCGTTTTAAAAGTACCGGTTCGGCATCGGAATCGTAAAAATCCAAACGGTACCCAACCCTATTAGTGTTAGGGGTTAGCTAATTCCGTTTTCGGTTGCAGCAGACAGCTTCAGTTTTCAGAGAAAACACTCTAAAAACCAACTGTACACTACCTGCTCAACACCAAAAAGAGACTAGAGACTAGCTGGTGAACACAGTGGAGCATTTAGCAGCTAAAGAGCCAGATATTTCCCTCAGGGAGACCAAAACCAGAGCTAAAAGGAGAGTGAATATTGGACCGACATTCTCCAGGTGGTCAGAAATACGTCTCCTACATGTTACATATTCCTAAATTAATTTGTTTTAGCAAATTACCAGACAACAAATCTGGGTAGCGTTGTAGCATAACTGGAATTACCGCCATTTGCCAACCAGTTGCAGTTTACACCCATGTCTATCCATTCTCTACTCATACTATGTGTAGTAAAGACTTCGAGCAATTTAAGGTATAACGTGTATTTAAAGCATCCACCTTTTCGTGAAGTTCACAAGCAGTTTCACCCCGGCAGCACGGGCGATCTAAACAATCACCACAGTGTCACCAACTCGGTATCCGACCAAATGTCGCCCTCTTCTGTTCCTAAGTTATGGCGTTGAATGACGGCCAGAAAAGTGTTCATGCAGAATGTTATGATGTCACAGTAGGTTGACGTTTTGGATATGAAATGTCATCACCTCATCATTTTATCCTTTTAGTCATAATTAGTGCATGAATTCTTGAGTTTTGCTGCGGCCACGGCTGTCGCTGGCACAGAAGCATAGAAATGTACACACTTCACAGAGAGTGGGAGGGACGAGGGTGTGAGCAGGGACCCAGCAGCTACCTTTTGCCTCAAGGCCATCCTAACAGGTTAATCAATCCATGGCGAGACAGCAGGACAAAGATAAACTGTTCTTTGCCATACTCTCTATTACAGGGGTCTTCAACGTTTTTTAAACCAAGGACCCCTTAACTGAAAGAGAGACGGAGCAGGGACCCCCTACTACGTATATTGTATACAATTAAGTTGCATATTAAACTGGGCCTACAAAAGGGTGTAGGGCGGCCTAAAGCATAGAATAGAATACTAAGCTATTAAAATAATAATTGTTGGCATGATTTTATAAATCATCTTTTAATGTTAAACATACCTGTGGCACAGTGAATCCTTATTAGAGATCGACCGATATGGATTTTTTAGTGCCGATGGCGATTTTTTTTTCATCAGCCTTAGCCGATTACCGATACGGGCTGCCGATTTTCTTGAGCTGATATTTGGAGCCGATACTGCTTTTGCTCCCTCAATTTACATCATAAAAATGTAAAACCCTGCCACACTGGATTTGTTTGCGGAATCTGCTCGGTCATTTCTTTAAAAATGATAAACAAAAACACAGATCAGTGTCACTTCTGCAATCATCTTACATTCATATCACCCAAATTATGTGTGCAATGTGCATCATATGGATGGGTGCACTGCATATGGTTAACTGTGCAAGGGTGAAAGGCTTTCATCAGCATCTACAACACAGCCTTGATGATGCACTTCTTGCTGACATATTATGAGACAGATATGATCAGGTCATCACAAAATGTCCTTTGTCAACACATAAATAATTTAAGAAAACAACAAACCTGAAAAGTAGCCCTTGAAATGAAGTGCTTGATTTGTAATTTAAGACTGCCATGGTGCTAGTGGGGGAGGGGCAGTGCATGGTCTGCACGTGAACTGCAGCAACACAGAGCTGCCTGTGGACGCCTGTCTGTAAATAATGCCGGGAAAAAACCATCGCGAACGCAGCAGCCGCAAATATCGGCCCGATATATCGGCCGGCTGTGGATGGCTACCTTAGTGACTACCTTACCTATAGGCCAGTAAGCAGAGATTTATATTTGTCAATAATATGTTGGATTCATGTTAAGACATTTTAATTTTTGGAAAAAACTTGTACAATACAATGTACAATAATTTTGGAGGCCTCCCTGCAGTGACTCTGAGGACCCCCTAGGGGCCCCGGACCCCCTGTTGAAGATCCCTGCTGTATTGGCTATTTAATGGTCATGTGTTATAAGTTTCCATTAGCCAGAAGAGAGCAGCACTGACAGTCTCTTACCGATACAGTTGCCATGGGAGTCCTGTGTGAAGCCGCTGATGCACTTGTGTTTGGGATTACACAGGAAAGAGCCCGCTGTGTTCTCACACACAAAGCCCATACCACAGTTATGGGTTTGCAGAACACATTCATCAATGTCTGGAAGAAAGAACAGATAAAAACAAAAAATAAATCCAATGTCAACTTGACAAAATAGTTCACACTATATATTCTACTGTCAAAGAGTTTTTAATGTGCTGTCAACTCTCTCATCTTGTTGACAGTACAGTAGGTGGCACTGTGGCTCAAGCCCAGAATAAACATGTGCAGCATCCCAGAAACTTCCACTCACACAGTCAGTGTTTAACTCGAGGAAAAATTCCCCTTACTCTAAAATGATCACAACTCCGCAATTAACAGAAGTTAAACAAAACTTCTTAAATGACAGTTATTGAATCTCATGAGCGATGGATGGAGTTCAAAATGGAAGATTTGTGCTGCAAGCCCGTTTTTCAGTTTACGTTATGCTGTTACGTTATCCTCTGAGAATCATCCTGTGGCACACAAGCAAACATTTTTTTTTCTCTACCAATCATAATGAGAGGGATATATTTCCAACGTCACAGCAAAGATCTCTCCTTTCCTTCATGCGGCTAATTAGTTTTTTTTTTTCCCCTGTTGGATGGTTGACTAAATATTACCTTCATTACCTAGGACACTGATTAGTCCTCCCTGGTGCCAAGTGCTGATGACACCAGTCATAGAGCTTCAAAGTGCTTTACCACCCGCGCAATGCTTTTTCCTCTCGATAATTATCTTGCCACATACTGAACCTTGGGCATCTGCTGAAGCACAAACATCACTGCAGGGGCCAAAAACATTAGCATACATCTTGATGAAGACATGCTGACTGAGCTGAGTTTAAGCCTGCATTCACATCGAGTGTGTCGGCCTTCAGAAGATGCAGCGAAAACGCAGGTCTTTATAGTCATCTTAGAATGGGGGGTAGTGCGTTTAAGCTGCGACGTTTGGGGGCCGCAGGGGGGGAAGCCGGAAAAAGCCGCAGCGGTCTGCAGCGAAAAGTTGAGACGACACCGATTCAACTTTTGGAGATACGCAATTCGACGTCACGTTGCGGTGGCCAATCGTGGAACCGGAGATCTGACTTGTCAGTGTGGTTTGAGGCGGTGTGAGACTCCAGTACAGGAAACAGGAAACATCACTGCCCCCATCGCTGTCACAACAACATTTTAAAAGACTATGAGGCTGAGCGTGAAGAGGCTCAGAAAACAATGAGATCTATAAAAGATCTGACGGAAAACAATAATTATACAAAGTCTACTTGTGCTACATTGGGGTGTTTAATAACATAACTTCACATAAATGGACCATTTTGGCCACACTCCCACCACCGCACAACCCTGAGGAACATGGCCGGATCGCTGTTTTTCTGATCTGAACGCAGCCTAAAGCTGTGGACACACCTTGCCGAAAATCGGCCGTTGGACAGCCTGGCGAGGTCGGTGACTCGAGTCTGTTCGGTGTGTCCCGTGCCGTCGTCAGTCTGGGGGGCTGTCGGCGTTCATTTTGGCCGACCTGACATGTTCAGTCGGCGGCAGGGCAGTCAGGACTCACCCAGAAACGGGGAGCGGAATCAGGTGACTAGAGTCTCTCAAAATCTGACGAAAATCTTTTAAACTGACCTTTGTTGATCTGAAATGAAGACAGATTCAGCAAGTGCAGGCCTATTTCTCGCTTAAAATGTTTTCAGAAACATGTTTCGGTGAACTATTTTAGTCCAATATGAGATCTTATTCTGAACGAGACGCCATGACAGTCTGGCTTTGAATTTCCGGAGAAAACAAACCCATGTCACACGTTCGTCCAATCAGCTGCCGGTTTTCATTTCCTTGGCAACAATAGAGATTAGCGCCGCCTGCTGTTATGGAGACGTATTACGTCTCCTCTCGTCTCGTCTTTTCGGTGTGTTCTGTGGCACTTTTTGGACCAACTCGGGGAGACTGATCATTTCGACTGGCTTTTCTGTTGACGGTCGGCCGTCTGGTTGGTGTGTCCTGGCTCTAAGTCATGACCACAGACATATATATAAATTCGCCAGTTATCTTGAGAAAACGTGGGAGAAGAGGAAAAAAGCTCTTTATCGAGATGAATTGTAGACGAGGATTTCTTGTTTGTATGTACGGTTTGTGTGTGTGTGCGCGCGCGTATATATATATATATATATGTGTGTGTATATGTATATATTTGTATTCATGTATTTCTCCGAATGATTTGTATATATGCGACAGGAAGACGTTTGCTAAATAAGTAAGTTTGTGGTGTCTTGTAATCCCATGTGGGATGGGCCAAAATGTTTGGCGTGACAGGAATAAAATATAACTAACTAACTAACACAATTGTCACAGTATGGTAGGACTCTCAGAACGGAAATGATCGTAAATATTCCATATAACTCTGTTTCTACACATCACTCTGAGGACTGTCTGCCATCAATAATGCCAGAACCTTCCGATAGCCTTAACACCTATGCCGATGTACTCCACTTCACTCTTGCATTCAGGGATTTGCGAGTGCTCAAGGGGCCCTTTAAAGACAAATTATTCTTTGGAGTATTCAAAGATACAACTAGAAAGAGCAACAGGATTATGCAGTGCCTCAGTTTGAGCCAGGGGTGTTGGACTTGTGTGCTGTTGGTTGTTGGATCCTCTTTAAATTGCTGAGAAACTGGCAACACTGAGTAACACAGTCCAACACAAACACCAGCCTCAGCCAAAGTAGGTGCCAAGTTGTGTTAGGAAGTGGAAATAATTCAAGGAAATGTTTAGAACCTCACATGAAGGCTGTAACTACATATAAAGGAGTAGTATGGGGTTCAGCCAGATGTATCGCAATCCAGTATCTCTCGTCGGACTAATCATGTCAGTCCAAAGTATGTCATAAAAAAAAAAAAAAAAAATTCTGCCTTCCAGCACCTCTAAAGCTCACTAATAACATGTTGTTTTTCCTGTGTGGTTGCCAGGCAACAAGCAGAGATTCCAGGTAGTAAAATGTGCGTGGCCAGGACACAGTCCAGCACAAAAAGGCCCATACATGTAAAACCACATATTTTACACTTTGGTTTTTATATCAATAAAACCAACAGGATACAGTGGTGCTCATACGTTTATGAACCCATGCTAAAAAAAAAAAATCATCTTTTGGAAATTGATCTTAATGTCTTAATTAAAAAAAGAGGAAGAATCCAACCTTTAAGGACACCAATTTACTTTGTGAATGAATAATGTATCGTAAATAAATAAATGTTCTTCCTTAAAATACAGGGGGCATAAGTCAGTACACCCCTATGTTAAATTCCCATAGAGGAAGGCAGATTTTAATTTTTAAAGGCCAGTTATTTCATGGATCCAGGATACTGTGCATCCTGATAAAGTTCCCTTGGCCTTTGGAATTAAAATAGCCCCCCCATCATCACATACCCTTCACCATACCTAGAGATTGGCATGGGGTACTTTCCATAAGATCATCTCTCAATGCAAATCCAACCAGCTATTAGGCTTACTGAAATATAACCATGCCAATCTCTAGGTATGGTGAAAAAGAATATTATAAAAAAGGAATGGAAAAAGAGAAGAAAAGGGAGGGGGAGGGGAAAGAGAGGAGAATATGTGAAGGGTATGTGATGATGTAGGGGGTATGGTGAAGGGTATGTGATGATGTAGGGGTATGGTGAAGGGTATGTGATGATGTAGGGGGTATGGTGAAGGGTATGTGATGATGTAGGGGTATGGTGAAGGGTATGTGATGATGGGGGGTATGGTGAAGGGTATGTGATGATGTAGGGGGTATGGTGAAGGGTATGTGATGATGTGGGGGTATGGTGAAGGGTATGTGATGATGATGTAGGGGGTATGGTGAAGGGGGATGTGATGATGTGATGATGTGGGGGGTATGGTGAAGGGCATGTGATGATGTGGGGGGTATGGTGAAGGGTATGTGATGATGTAGGGGGTATGGTGAAGGGTATGTGATGATGTAGGGGGTATGGTGAAGGGTATGTGATGATGTGGGGGTATGGTGAAGGGTATGTGATGATGTGGGGGTATGGTGAAGGGTATGTGATGATGTGATGATGTGGGGGGGTATGGTGAAGGGCATGTGATGATGTGGGGGGTATGGTGAAGGGTATGTGATGATGTGGGGGTATGGTGAAGGGCATGTGATGATGTGGGGGGTCTATTTTAATTCCAAAGGCCAAGGGAACTTTATCAGGATGCATAGTATTCTGGATCCATGAAATAACTGGCCTTTAAAAATAAAAGTCTGCCTGCCTCTATGGGAATTTAACATAGGGGTGTACTTACTTATGCCCCCTGTATTTTAAAGGAAGAACATTTATTTATTTACGATACATTATTCATTTACAAAGAATTTTTCGTCATTTTTTAAATTAAGGCATTAAGATTAATTTCCAAAAGATGTTTTTTTATTTTTTTTTAGTCAACTTTAGCATGGGTTCATAAACTTATGAGCACCACTGTATAATTTTTTCAATTAGTGAGCTTTAGATATGCTGGTATTTTGTTAGCTTTGCACAGAGCTAGCTGTTTCTCCTTGTTTCCAGTCTTTGTGCTAAGCTTAAGCTAGCTGCTGGTTCCAGCATCATGTACCAAACATATATGAGAGTGGTATCAATCTAAATTATAGACTCTACACATAAAAAAAACACAAGTGTTGAAGTATTCCATGAAAATAAAAAAAATGTTGGCATGGGATGTAAAACAACCCCGCTGTCACTGAACATAACCCAGGCTTTTGCAGAATTGTCCAAAATTTACGTTATTGTCTGGCACTAGCGTTGTGGTTTTGCTGTACTGTCCTTTCAGTCTTATTTCTGTTCTCCAACCATTAAAAAGAAGGGAGAAACCCTGTGCTGCATATTAAACAAGACATCATCAGCATTTCCAGTGACTACTTCAGTGGCCCTGAAAGTGACTGCTGGGTTAATAGGCCTTAATGAAATTCATCAGGAACAATGAACTCACCCTTGCAGACACTGTTCCTCAGCTGGAAGCCGGCAGGACAAGTGACCTGCAGCTCACATATAAATGAACCCACTGTGTTCACACACTGCTCGCTGGGCCGACAGCTATGGGTGTTGGTTGCACACTCATCCACATCTGCAGAAAAAGAACAACAGTGACTGTGTGTGTGTGTGTGGGGGCTATCCATCACACAGGGCCTGTACATAATTCTTACCTCCCAACTGGCTCTAGATCATGACGGGGCTCAATGAGTCAGCAGCAGATGGACGTCAGCAAAATACACTAACAAAGGAAGTTGTTCTTAAATCTAGGCGTATGAGGCATACCAGGAAATTACATGATTTGCTTTTGCCTGAATGGAAATCACTAGCTGGGAAGTATGGGGCGAATGTGGCTCAGGTGGTCGCCCACCAATCAGAAGGTCGGTGGTTCGATCCCTGGCCCTGCAGTCCCATGTCGAAGTGTCCTTGGGCAAGACACTGAACTGAATTGCTCTCGATACTGCGCCATCGGTGTGTAAATGTGTGTTAGGGCTGGGCAATATATCAATATAAATCGATATCGTGCTATGAAATAAGATATTGTCTTACATTTTGGATATCGTAATATGACATACAGTAAGTGTTGTCTTCTCCTGGTTATAAAGGCTGCATTACACAAAAGTGATGTTATTTTCTGAACTTAACAGAGTTACTAGCTGTTCTATTATTTTCCTTTACCCACTGAGTCATTGTACCCACACTACTGACTGATTATCACAAATGTCATTGTATTCTGTAAATATTTTTTCAAAGCACCAATTGTCAACCCTACAATATCGTCACAATATCGTCATCGATGTATTTGGTCAAAAAGTGTATGTATGTGTGTGAATGGTGCCTGTAATATGTAAAAGCGCTTTGAGTAGTCATTAAGACTAGAAAAGCGCTTTATAAATACAGTCCATTTACATTTACATTTGTCATGAGGGTCAATGGGTGCATTCCGATTACCTAGTAGTTCCCTGTGAAGTGGACTGCACGGTGTATTTAGACATGTACCATGTTAGCTACTGTCAATACTTGCTGCGGATGTGAAGAAACACAGAAAATTGAACCTGATCCAATATTCCTTATGGCAGTTTGTTGTGGAGGCAGTGTGTAAACGTGATTGACCCAACGTGAGGTCATATTTATTTTTTAACGTGAGCAAATTTCGGACTCAGTGTGCAAGGACCTTCACACCCAGTGGGTTTCTGTGATGTGAGAAATACTTTCAAAGTACTATTGTTTAAAAATACAAAAATACACAGAGCTATGCAAAGGATCTTAGCCCCACCGAGTGGAAAAACAGTAGGGA